>NC_056725.1:951705749-951845749 GCF_019279795.1 Protopterus annectens | reverse complement strand
TATGCATATATCTATATATATATATATATATATATATATATATTTATATATGCATATATCTATATATATATATTTATATATACATATATCTATATATATATATATATATATATATATGCTAGTGGGGTCAGAAAGGGTTTCGTCCTATAGAGGGAACCTAGTTTTTTGTTGACTGTTTTTATAGTACTGTTTATATGAGAATCAACGGTAAGGTTATTATCTATACGTGTACCCCAAGTAGTTTTGTAGTAGAATCAGGAGAGATGGTAGTACCATTACTTGATGTAACAGTAAAATTAAGTGGGGAGGATCTACAAGTGGGTGTAAATAGTAGTAGTTTTATTTTTTTGGGGGTTCAAGATATGATATCGGTGTAGAGGCCATTTCTCAACTGTATTAAACATGTTTTGGGTTAGTGACTGTAGATCTGATGGAGAGGTGGCTGAGCATTTTAATGTTGAATCATCTGCTTATTTGATACAGGTAGCTTGAGGTATTACAGAATGTAGGTCATTTATAAATATAGAAAATAAGAGTGGACCTAGTATGGAGCCTTGAGGGACACAAAGGGTAATTGGGAGGTTAGAAGATAAGTTGTTCTCCCATAATACAGCCTGTTTCCTGGTGTTTAGGTAGAATTGGAACCATTGTATAGCCAGTGTATCAAGTGACAGGTTTTTGAGTATATTAATGAGTAGTTGGTGGTTTACCATGTCGAATGCTTTCGACAAATTAAGAAAGAGGCAGAGGATTGAAGCTCATTATTACAATTTTTATTAATATGGTCAGAGAAGGATAAAAGAGCAGAGGTGGTGCTATGAAATGTTCTAAAACCATGTTGGCAGTTTGCTAATAAGTTTTCTAATAGGAAGTTTAACAGTTGTTTATGAATGCATTTCTCCATGATTTTTGCCAGTGGAGATAATATGGCTATAGGTCTATAGTTTGATAATTCATTGGAGTTACCACCTTTATGCAGGGGGATAATATGTGAAATTTTCCAGATTGATGAAACCTTTCCTTCAATAATGGTTCTATTAATCAGGATGGATATGGGATAGGCTAGGTATTTTGCAGCTTTTTTGCAGGTAGTAGGTCTGCTGACAGGGTGGTAGTTTTAAGTTTTTGAATGAGGGTACAGATAAGGGATGTGGGAACAGGTTGAAAGTGAAATGATTGAGGTGTATTGGAGTAGGAGGTGGTGGAAGATGAGGTGTGAGGGGATAGCTGATTGGCAAGAGATTGAATGGTCTCTGTGAAGAAAGTGTTGAAGATATTGACTATTTGCTTGGGACTACTGTGATCAGAACCTGAATGGGTGGATGTGAGTAATCGACCTGGGTGTAGAAGTTTATTGATGCCTGACCAGAATTTTTGTGGTTTATTTTGGTGGGTTTTTGGAGCTGAAAGTAAAAATTACTTTTGTCCAACTTTATGGCTTTTTTGTTTCATTTCTTAGCTGTCTAAACTTTAATTGATCTGCAGGGCTTTTAGTAGTGCACCAGTTTGTCGAGACGTTGTTTCTAAGGAGGATTTTTTGTTTAGTAGATTTAGAATGCCATGGGGCTGATTTAACCCTAGTTCTAATTGTACAAGTTGGTGAATGGTAGTCAAGAATAGTTAAGAATTTAGAATTAAAGTATATAACTGCTTCTTCTAATGGTAGATGTTTCAGCGGAGACCACTCACATGCTTTAAGTTCTTTTTGAAAGGTGTCCAGGTTGAAATCTTTGTTGGATCTTATTGTCTTATATGTGGATGGGTTTGGAATGTCACTCTTATTTCTAATCAAGATGGTAAGAGAATGGTCACTTATGACTTCGGGGAGGGTTCCTACTATGTAATTTTGGTGATGACTATTTATGAGGATCCAGTCAAGGGTGCTTTCCTTGTTATTAACTTTATTGGTCCTTGTGGGGGATGTAATGGTTTGAGTAAAACCATAAAGGGTAATATGGGTAGAAGGCTGTTCTGTGGTACATCTCTCCCAATTGATATTAAAGTCACCGAGTACTATGGTTTCTTATTGGTAGTTTGTGGAAAACCAACTAAGGATATCCTCTAGGGTGTTAGTGTTATTGCCTGGGGGACGATAAATGCAGATGACATAGATAGATAGATTTACATGTATTAAGCTGAATCTTGGAAATAAGGATTTTTGCATTACTGGCTAACGGTGGTTTGGAGTCTATGAAGGTCACCTGTAAACCAGATTTATATAGAATAGCTACTCCCCCACCCTTTTTAGCTTTACAGTCTAGTCTCAAGATATTATATCCGGGTGGAATAACCTCATTGTTTTGTGTTGGTGCCTTGAGCCATGTTTCAATGAGACATAGGATGTCAAATGAATGTACTTCCTTGAGAGCATGTTGGTGGGCAACCTTATTGTTTATGCTCTGAATATTAACATGGGCTATTAAGAGTGAATTAGAGGGTCTAGTAAGCAATTGTAAGTTAGCAAAGCAATTGTAAGTTAGCAGGGGTTGTAATGTGGGGCTCTATAGTTGTAGTAGAGTTTGGGCCTGGATTTTGGTGGATATCATCATCTATTAAGGAGTGAACTTGTAGTCTCAGAACAGATTTATAAGTTTAAATATGAGGTTCTGGAGTTTCCTATACATTTAATGTGAGTCACTCTATGATATTTAGCTGGTAGGTAGTTTGATGTGCTAGGTATGTTTTTATGTCTATGAGAGACTACAAGTGTGGGTATGGAGGATTGTCTTATGGGGTATTGAAATCCTAGGCAGTTAAGGTGTTCATAGACTGTAAAAAGATAAGGTATAGATAGGACAGTTAGGAGTAAGAATAATAGTAGGAACTTAAGGAGTGGTGAGGTAGATGGCATATTGTATGTGTTATATACAGGTTATTGTATAGGGAAGAGTGCTGAATAAGTACTTTGTTAAGGAGTCTGGTTGTATACCTTTAAGAGGTGTATCATGTGGTTGGTTGTATGGATGGGGGAGTTTTCAGGGTGTTTAAATGTAGAAGCAGTGGGGGTGGGTGAGAATTGGGCACAGGGTAGGGGAGCGGAGTGAGCCTGCAGGGCGAACAGAGCGGGTAGAGCCATTGAAGGACTATCTCTATGAAAACAATCAGTGGAGTTCTGACTGCTCAGGTAAGTTTGTGGGAGATACTATGCAGGGCAGTTAAGTGATGTACAGTAGAAAGTAGAAGGATAGATTGGGACTGCAAGAGAGATAATTACTGGAGAAATCTGTGTGCCTGATAGTTGTATGTTAAGATAGTTGGGTGGATGATCAAGGAGATAGGCCTAGGAAGGGGGTTTTACCTAGTGGACAGCAGATATATTGCAACCGTGGTTACTTGTAGGGTTAGCTGTTCTAAAGGCAAAAGAAGGGTAAAAGGAGGGAAAAATAGGAGTAATAATCAGAGGCTGTAAGAGGGGAAGGTATGGAAGTTAGGAAAAGGGAATGCTTTGGCTGCTGGCTGGCCTGACTAGGGAGTACAATTTAAAAACCTGGAGAAGTTAAACAGATAGTGAATCTACTTTCTTGTTTCCTTAAGGGATTGATGCTCAGGAAGAGGCTTGGCTCTATTCCTTGGCTTGGGGAAGAGACAGCAATGTTTGACAGGGCAGTTTCCCAAACCCTAGCACAGTATAGGCAGGTTGGAGAGCTAGGTGTAATAAAGGACGAAAGAAAATCAGAGTGGTGAAATAAACAGTAGGTTGGACACACTTCCTTAGTAATCAACAGTTCCAGACAAAATATTTATAATGCCATTAGCCAGATAAAAACTAGTTACTTGTCTGCAAATTCTAACCAGGTAATTATGGAAAAAAAGCAAGGTAGATTTTGTTACCCAGTTAAATATACTCAAGTAGGTTCTAAACAAATATCATTTTGTCACAGCTGTACAGTTCTTAAAAACATAACATAAAAAATGATAGCTAATGCAACATATATGCAGTCAGAATACAGAAATATACAAAAGTAGTCTAAAATAGTTCAATATATAGCCACACAGCATTGGAATTTAAAGCAGCAGTTTTTGTGTGAGCGGTCTGTTTTTAAACAAATTCAGGTGTTATGCAATAGCTTAGCAGAAGTGCTAAGCCGTCCTGTCACATTCTGATCAGAAATAGGATGATTACAACAGTTCTAGTTTGAGTAAAGAGCTATACAAGTTTAAGCACCTCACAGTTCATTAAGATTTACATTTAACCTAATCCCACATGGATGTGGTCAAACAAACTTTCTCCTTTTTCACTAAAGTACCTATTGCATATTGTACTTTCTTTGTTGTCTCTAAATATTTCTGGTAAATTTTATGTAAAACCGACACTGTACTTGTCAATGTTCTTGTTGTATTGGAGCTCTCCCCAGGCCTTCGCTGAAAATGGGCTCACACCCAGACTGGCTATCCTGGTCAACAAATGTAAAATAAATAAAATTTCCCCTTATGCTTATAGGTGTCTCTATCTCAAGGCTAGATTTGCCAGCACCTGTCTGCAGTAATCATTCACTTTAAAATCCTAGATATAGTCCTGAAGTACAAGAAATCATACAAACCTTCCCCTGAGAAGATCAACTTCTTAGAACAGGACCAGACTCTTCAGCTGCAATACTATATCTTCCACAGAAGAGGTTCAAGGAAGTAACCAGCAGGATTACCTAGTTTGATCCTCCCATTGACCATGATGACAGCAGGGACCTACTCTCATGAGTGGTGCTTACTCCCAGATTTTCTCTTCATACAATTAAGTCAGCTGGACCTATCTTAGGCTCACCTGGGATAATCTTGACCCACCCACATTCATGGCCAGAGAAGAGACAGAGTGTCCTTCTCTCACACTGCTGTTGTGCATATTCACAGCCTGAGAATCCTGGTGTCACGCTGCTGTCATGCACATTCATGGCCGGTGAAGAGACTGAGAATCCTGGTGTCACACTGCTGTCATGCACATTCATGGCCGTGAAGAGACTGAGGATCCTGGTGCATGTGCCACGGAGCTTATAGGGCTAGGGCTGTGCAAAGGTACTTCTAAGGAGAATGACATAAGCATTACTGCTAAAGTGGGGCACTGGGAAGTGTACTGTGTGGGAATGGCCTAAAACTATTTCACCTATAAACACACACACACACACACACACACACACACACACACACACACACACACACACACACACACACACACACACACACACACACACACACACACACACACACACACACACACACACACACTTTCCAGAACTGAGATTAGAACCCCTACCTATCTAGTTATTTGTAGTATAGTGTTACACAGTTATCACACACGCTACTGAGATTATAGGGCTGACAGCTGTCCAATGGTACTTCCAATGTGAATGACAGCAGCATATCTTGTGAAGTAAGGCAATGGGAAGTGTACTGAGTGGGAACAGCCTCTTAATACTTAAACCTACACACACACACACACACACACACACACACACACACACACACACACACACACACACACACACACACACACACACACACAAACACACACACTCACACACACACACACACACACACACACACACACACACACACACACACACACACACACACACACACACACATACACACACACACACACAAAGGTAGGTGATGTGCTATTATAACCCCCCCCTCTGTACTTTTACACAATGGATTTCACTTTCATGCTGGCATGTGCGACTGGTTATGATCGGTATGCCACTGTCTGCAACAGGACATCACTCTATGACATTCAGGGTATCCATGTGTATGACTCACTCTCTGTGTGTCCCCCTGTGTCTGTCTCTCTATCACTGTCTGTCTCTCACTTCCCCACATCTATGTGTCTGTATGCTTGACATAGTTATCTGTTGCCCATATATATGTCTGTATATCACATGCAGCAGATGCAGATATATCCCATATGGGCCACCTACAGCTAGCTGAGGGTAATCCTGTGTGATGGGTGTGTGTAGAGACAGTTAAGGTGTACTTAGCTATCTATATGCTAAGACATATATTCACAATACAGTTATATAGTCCGATATGGGTTCCAACATGGCCTGTGATTCGGTAAGTGTAGGAACATGCCAAGTATGACTTTCTATAGTGAGAGTGGAACTCCATTCCAGAGATAGTTGTACTCTGGTCTGGGGTTTTGTGTGCTACAGTCATACCTCTCAACAGTAAACAGGACTTTCCTAGATGTACTGGGTTTGTTTTATTTTCTACTCATATCTAATCTATTTCAACGGCACATCTCAGTGATTTCTTCCTGTTTGCATAGACCTGCATTTGTCCTCCCAAAGGAAGATCAGCCATCCAGACCTTTGACTGCAACACCTGCATGCCTGGTTCTTGACAATTTGCCTGGTGTCTGTGGGTCTTTTAGAAAAGATGGTCTATATTGATAAAGTCATTTGAGCATGACTGACAGGTCAGTGCTGTTGTTTTGAAGTACAAGAGCACCCCTGTGCTACCAGGCTATAACTCATTCCATACCTTTTGGCCCCGAAACATGGACCGAAGCTCCACAGGTGGTAGTGTCTCCATATTCATAAAGGATACGCAAACCTCCAGACTTGTAGCCCAGCATGAATCATCTGAGATACTTCAGATACCACTAGCATTTGGTAAGTGGCGATCCAGGTCATAGCCTGCTACCAGTCCCCAACCATGTCCCTAGACTCTCACTCCATATTCCTAAGCACCCTGGAATCTGTCAAGGTCCAACCCTACACTCTCTTACTAGGAGACTTCAGCTATCCATCAAATGGGAAAACTACTCAAGCACCAATACACTGACCCAATGCTTCCTGGAATTCATCAGTTCCAGTGCCCTGGACCAGCTCATTCTGACTCCCACTAGAGGAAGCAACATTCTTGACCTGGTTATTACTAACTTGGGCTCTACACCAATAGTCAATCCCTCCCTGGTCAGATACAAACATAAACTAATCACCATGGAAATCCACCTCTCACCCACATCTCCCGCAAAGGTAACCACCTTGAAAAACTTCTCCAAAGCTGATTTTGGACTCCTAATACCAGAGGTGGCTAACTTCATGGCACCCATGCCAATGGAAAATAGCTGCATGACTGCTGAATCGTACACCAATGTACTGTACAAACATGTACACAAATTCATAGAACTAGCCATACCCAACAGAACCAAGGCACTCTCCTCCAGAAAAAAAAGGAAGCCAATCTGGTGGTCCCCTGCCATTAATAAACTTTACAACAGAAGGAAGAAACTGTTGCAGAAAAAGCTGAAGTCCCAAGGGTGGAAAACCCCCCTTATTAGCCTCAACAAAAAGTTGAGATCCCTCACAAAATCCTCTAAAGCCAGCTATGAAGGCAGAATTGCAGCAGACAGTAAAAACAGTCACAAAGCCTTCTATAACTATATCAAGAACCTCCACAGCAATTCCCGGATTTGCTCTGAGATACTGCAGAATGGTACATCCTCCACCCAGCCAACAGATATTGCCAACATACTGGCCGACAGATTCAGTGCCAGCTTTACCCCTCTCTCGCCCTGTAAAGGACCAGTCACAATACTGTAAGAATGCCAGGCACCCAGCATTACTGCAGCACAGGTTAAAGCTGCATTGTCCAAAGCCAAGAATACAGCTTTTATGGGACCCGATAATATCCCTGGCTGTGTTCTACATGAACTACAAAGTGAACTGGCACCTTATCTGTGTGCCATGTTCAGTCCTAGCCTCACCTCAGGCTTTGTCCCTACCGAATGGCGCACTGCTACAGGTCATCCCTCTCCATAAAGGGGGAGCGACTACAGACCCTGTGAATTATTGCCCCATTAGCCTGATGAGTCTGATATGTAAAGCTGTGGAGTGCATCATCATGGACCTGATTAACAAAGATATGGGAAAATTCCAAACTCTGGACCCCACATAATTAGGTTGTGTGAAAGGGAGATCATGCCTGCTCAACCTGGTTGATTTCTTTGAGTCAGTCACCAGGGCTGTGGCTGAAGGTAAGGCAGTACATACAACTTACCTCGATCTTGCCAAGGCCTTTGATACCAGTCTTCACTCCGGGAATTATTGATAAACTCACTAAACTAGGCATCAGGCTCTGTATCACTAGGTGGGTTTCAAATTGTTTCACAGATAGAACACACAGTGTGAAATTAGCGGACTACAAGTCAGACTGCTACCAGTCACAAGTGAAGTCCTACAAGGATTGGTCCTGGGTCCTCTCCTGTTCAGCATCTACTTCTCAGAAGTCCAGGCCAACACAAAACATGGCTGACCAAGTTCGCAGATGACTGCAAGCTGGGAACCATTATTAACTCCCCAAGTGATGGAGACATCCTATAGAAAGGCCTCAATGAGACCAGTGACTGGTGTCAAAACCATGGTCTTAAGTTTAATGCTAAAAATGCATCATCATCCCCTTTGGTAAAAATTCAGTTCCCACTATTTACCACATCAGTGGAAGCCCACCAAACACTGAAGGCGTTATAAGAGATCTGGGGACGCAGGTTGACAGCAACCTCTCCTTCAACCACCACATTGCCACTGTGCTCAGAAAGTCTTTCTGTGTGGCACATCTCATTACCAAGGGGTTTGCATCCAGGAAAAAAGAGGTCATCATCTCTCTCTACTCATCCCTCATTAGACCAATCATAGAGTATAATGCCCCATTTGGCATGTACCTCACTAGACACCTGCAACAGCTGGAGAGGCCACAGAAGTACCTCACGAAGAGGATCATAAGCATTAAACACATGTCCTACATGGACAGACTCAAAAGACTTCAGCTATTCTCTGTCTCATATCGCCTACTGAGAGGTGTTCTCTGCTTGACTTACAAAGCCGTGTGTGACCCAGCTCTGTTAGAAGTGCTACATGTAAAGAAACCCCAGTCCCACCCCACCACATGCTTCAGAGACCTCACCCTCATTACCACAATCAACAGAACATGCTAGAGGGACAGGATCCTCACCCAGAGACTGCCCATGCTCTGGAATAGACTTCCCATACATGTCAAGCAGAGCACCTCGCCGACCCTCTTCAAGAGAAATCTTGAGGAGTAGATGGGTAATAGAAAGTTCACCCTGGGGATTACTCCAGTGGCTCTACTTGATAGAGGCACTGGGAACTAACGTTGTGAGGCATGATGCCAGGGCACTTATATGGGCTAGGCTTGTAAAGGCTCCAGGGCCATTAGCCTAGTACACATCTATGAACCTATGAACCTATATCTGAAGTCTGACACTGCAGTGTATTGTGTCATTACCTACTGAAAGACATCCTCAGATCATCATGTATGATGCACAGACCAATATTATGAGCCTGACTATATGCATTCATGCCCAAAAAGGCCAGTTGAGAAGTGTGGCTAAAGCCAGTTGACAGATGAAGGTCTAAACAGTCCATCAACTTGGTGATATACCGGCTGGGGATCTCCTGCTTGTGTGGTATTCTTCTTACCTGAAAAGTCATATCCTGGTGTGGCCATACCTCTCAACTGTACAGTTTTTGGCAGATTGTCTAGGTGCTTGTCTAGCAGTTTCGTCCAAGCTACATAAACTTGTGTTTTTATGGCAAGTTAGTTGCATATAATTGAAGAGTGACGTTACAAAATAATGGCAATTAGTGTTTCAGACTTTATAACCTTCAGACAATTCCTGCCAATGCAAAAACTCTTATTCTACCAACTTTCTCAGTATGTAAGGACAATATTTACAACACGTGCCTGTCATTGTGCTTTTGTCCCACTTTTATTTATGACCTTGTCTAGATGTCTTTCTGTCAGAGGTTGGGAGGTATGGGTAAGGGTACAGAGTGCATTCTACTGTGGAGAAATGTCCATTATATGTGTAGTATATTACACATAGCACTGTGACTTCCAAGTATATCAGTGGCAGAGTAATGTGGTGAACCACTGACAGACAGTTGTGTATAGGTTGATAGGTTGGTATGACATTAGTAGGGTGTTGACCCTGGAGCACTTATAACCCACACAGACAAGAGTGTAGCCCATGTTACAACATGTCAGCACACAGAGCCCCTGTCCAGCAAGGACACAGGTGGGATCACAGGACTGTATTTTGTGTTTCCCGTGTACTTATACAGGGAGCACATCACTAGGGGGTATTGAGGCACTTGGCTTGCTGTTGACAGGGAGTGCATTCCACTAGCTGTACTGATATCACAGCCTAGGTTGATTCTGCACCTACAGGTTGATGGAGTGGGCCTTGAGTTCCAGATGTGCAACAGTCCCATCAAGGCAAGTTCTGGATTGCTTTGTATGCCAGACAGGAGTCACCTCAGCAGAGTCTGTATGGAACTGGGTAGAGGGACAGTGCTGTTAGCCTATCTGTGTAGGGTAGGTGTTTGGGGTTTGTGGTAAGGCCTTCATGTTTAGAAGACCCTGGTGTGTGGAGTCTACGTGGTCTGTGGTGTGTAGGTCTGTGGAGATCTCATGTGAGCCTCTGAGGTGTCCATTATTTGGGTTTTGTTTTGTTGCAGACCTCCACTTACATGAGTGTCTGTTGTGTATTTGCAGGTGATGTTTACTAACATTGCATGGCACCTATGTTACTACACAATCTGTTCTGGTGTGCACATTCTCCATTTGTCTGGCCAGTGGTTCCCCTTCCCCTTATGTGTGCCTTTTTGTCCTTCTGTACTCCAGTCACAGGCTTTGGCCACAGTGGCTGCTATTATGTATTTGTAATTCTGATGTGGGTGGGGCACATACCGTTATTGCACACAGGGTTGTGGACTTCACACATCTGAGTGTACCTATTTAGCAGGTTGTCAATCATTGTACCACTCGATTTGCTGTGGTCCTTAGATGGTTTATGTTGCTACATGTTGTTGTGAGGCTACATGTGGGCCTAGCTGTCATACCATCACAGACTGACATCTGTACAGGCCCAGATATGGCAGTCAGACAAAGGCCCACACACGCGGACAGGGTGTTAATAATGTTCTGCCAAACATAGTTGGGAGACCAGTTTGGTAATTGCTTGTTTGCTCTTATGGGTTTGACATCTGCCACCCCACTGTCTGCCATTGCTGTTTTGACATGACCCTTTCTTGTTTTGCATATAGTTGGCAGGCAAATGCAATGTTAGGACAAGCAGAACAGATATACAAGGCATACTTGCGCACCTTCTGTGACTACCTGTGTCATTCCAGGGGTATGGCTGTTGGCCAGTGACATGTTGTCAGTGCTGCACAGAAAGGTTGCAGCCTTTTATACACTGGCAGTACACTGACCTTCAGGTACCTGCTGTCATACTAGGCACTATAACTCTCAACTTCTGAGAGCCAGACATCTGGACAAAGCCATAAGTAATTGGGGGACAGAGGCCTAAATATACAGATCATTTTTTAAGTATTGGCCTTACAAACCTTGAAAGGTGATTTAATAACAGGTTTTGCATTAGCATGTGTGTTTCTATAGGGTATGAAGTCTGACGCTACAATCTGTCATTATTTTCTGACCTTAGTCTTATGTGATTTGCCAATGAATTGCCAGACAACCAGTATTTCATGTTATATAGACCACAATTATGATGCAGACCTGTGGACGTTCTGCAATAGGTCTTTACAGTTGAGAGGTATGGTAGGCACTGTGTAGGTTACTCCAAGCTGTGTACTGTCCATATGTGTGGCCCCCTGTCCATGACCTGTACAGCTTTCCTGCATTAACAGATAGTGACATCTGGACAGTGTGTACAACTCCTACTGCAGGTGTAGCTGACATGCATAATAGTTGGCACTGCAGTTCTTGGAACATGGTCCTTTCGAAGACAGCACTGTACCTAGGCCACTATGACACAACAGCCGGGAGTAAGTGCTGGTCACATCCTGACAGTATTAACCACACATATACATAGCTCATTGACCCCTGCATATTGTGGACATGCAACAAGTTATCATGTTGATGGGGACAGCCCTGGCAATGTGTGCTCTGTTGCTATTTCCCTGAAAACATACATGTTACTGCATTTCTGTGGGAATATGGGTGTGTGTGTGTGTGTGTGTGGTGGGGGGGGGCACACCTGTCAACTGTACACATTTGCACAGACTGTGCTGATATTTGCTTTACATTTTGGTTTCATTTAGCATATTATTGTGCCCTGTCTTGGAGATTAGAGGCATATCACTAAAGATCATAGGTCAGATTGTAATGGCATACACTTGAGTTTCAGACTTCTTACCGTTCAGAGCCTTACTGCAACTGCAAGTCCTGCTGTGGTACACTGTGCAAGTCTATAGGGAAGTATTTAATCACTGACACCATTTGTGGGCCTTTGCCAAACATTTCTTTATGGTTTTCTAAAGCTGACTTGCGGGGTGAGGCTGAGAGGTAAGTATGGGACCCCCACACTAGCATCCTTGCCCTGTCACCTACGACTCCCCAGTTAGTTGGCCCCCCACATATACTACAGTGGGATGTGTGACCTTGGGTATTACTGCATAGTCTAGGGAAGCAAGTATTGGGCAAACATTTCCTGGTGTCCCGCATAGCTGTCAGTTGTCTGCTGCTATCCCATTAGGCCATCCCATTCCCTTGCATGCATGTAGCAGTACCATCGATGTTCTTCGTGTTTCACTGTTGCAGTCATCACATTTGGGTTATTCCTGCCAGGGTAGCCCTTGGTCAGCCCGAATACCAGAGGCTTAGTATTTCTGCGTCTGTTGCTGTCACTTCTGGAAGGATGTCAGGTCGTCAGTAGTATAAAGTAAGGCAGCCGACGCCATTACATCAGTCTTTCTTGCTATGGAGCCCAAAGCCAAAGCAGTTTGCACAAGTGCCGGTTGGCTGCTACCTGAGTTTCATCTACCAAATTGAAGCTGAAGTCATCTAAAGCTAAGTACCCCATTGGGGATACTTTTTTCTTGCACTAACCGATGCCAGAAAAAGTTAACAATTGTCTTGCCTGTGGAAAGCAAATACCAGACCAAGACATTCATTCTTACTGCATCACTTGTTTAGGCCCAGACCGTGACGTCCCCCGCTGTCACTTCTGTGCTTTGTTCAAAGCCAGAACTATCTGTCATTGGGCCCTTATTGTAGCTAGATATTTTCGCTTACAGTCCTTGAACTCTAATATGGCTTTGGTAAGCCATCCTACAGCAGATCTTCCGAAAAAACATAAAGATAAAGACAGAGACAGACTGCACAGGTCCAAACCTACTGAAGGTACTACTGTTAATCTAGTCGTCAGTTCTCCGTTCCTCAGTGAGGCACTTTAACAGCTCCTGATGCCCACTTCTGTGGATTCGCATACCTCTACCGAGACCCTTTCGGAATCTGGTATGCCACAAAACTATTCTTCAACTAAGGATCCTATGGTCGCCTCTACCTTGGATGGGTCTGGAGCCTCTGAGTAGGCACCGGTTTCCGAGGAAGCCCTTCGCAATACCGATTCTCAACACAAAACAATGTCTTCTTTGGTGACTACCGTTCTTTCGAAAATGACAGAGTTTCTTAGGCCCAGGGTATGAACCACACCCACTAAACCAACAACCCAGTCTCAGGCACCTGCTTCCTGGCCTTAGTCTCAAATACTTAAAATGGCGGAAGACCTTATCATTGCTGATCAGGGGAAGCCAAGGTACCCTCTCCAAAAAGAAAATATATCTGTCCTCTGTAGTTTTGTCTGAACAAGAGTCTGATGACTCTGATGTATCTGAATATGAAGACTTACAACCCCTCTCTACTTATGAGGATTCTGATGCAGAGGATTCCATCCCTTCAGCCTCTCCCCCAGAGGATGTTTCCTTTGGAGAAACCCTTCATACCTTAAGGGAGCATTTCCAATGGGAGAATCAGGACTATCCTCAGTCTAAAAAGAGACTTAGGGAATTATTAGATCTTCCACAGCACAGACCCTTGGCCATCCCCCAGTCCTGGATGTTGTGGAGGATGTTTTCGTGGAACCCAACTTGACTCGTGATACCCTCCCTCCTGCACGCAGAAAACCAGACAGGTACTATAGAGTTGCTGACTCAAACAAATTTCTTTTTAAAAATCCTACTGCTGACCCTGAGGTTATTTCTCAAGGGCCTAAAGGAATTAAAGCTACCTCTGCTTAGAATCCCACCCCCTCAGATAGGGATTCCTGAGTACTAGACAGATGGGGGGGGGGGAAGTATACACCACAGCTACTGTTGCTATCAGGGCACTAAATTGTCAGTTCTATATGCTAAAATTTCAGCAACATACCCTGGAACTCCTCAAACAAAAATGCCTTCCTTTCCTGCTTGTGCAGAATCTAAAGAGTTACAAGAGTTAATGCATTCTGCAAGTCAAGTAACTAAACACACCTTGCACTGTGGTTTTGATGCCCTAGACGCTTCTTGCAGGGCAGCAGTCACCAGATTTGTTATTAGAAGGCATGCATGGCCCTTGCCAGACCATGTCAAATCTAAATTGTTGGATGGCCCCTTACACAAAGATAACATATTTGGCACCAAGGCAGAAGAGGTCTTAAAAAGATGGAAGAAAAAGCAAAATCTATGCAGAGAGTTAAGGACTTTTTACAGGTCCAAACACCCAGGTTCAGCAGACATTGTCCTGCCAAGCACTGGTCCTTTCCTGCTCCCTCTAAGCCAGTTCAGCCCAGACCCCAGGGAACGAGACCCCTCAGACAGCAGCCACAGGGAATGCAGAGATCTAAGCAGTGGACTACCTCTACTTCAAAACCAGGGAGTTCTAAGCCACCCCCTTATGGTAAGAACTCATAATGACTCACTTCCACCCCCTCCCTCTGCCCACCTTCACCTACCCCTGGGAGGAAAATTCTCCTTTCACACAAGCACCTGGGCCACCATTGCCAACGACTGTTGGATTCTCAACATAGTCTCCCAGGGATACACATTTTCATTCCACACCCTTCCAACCCCAAAAGGGCTCCCAGATCTTCCTCCAAACTAGTGGGCAGAGGCTCAAAAGCAAGTCCTTTCCCTACTCTCTATGAGGGCAGTAGAGCATGTTCCTGCAGAACAGAAAGGCCAAGGTTTCTACTCCAGACTTTTTCTGGAATGGAGGAAAGAGGGCACTTGGTGCCCCATCCTTGATCTATCCATTCTAAACACCTTCCTGGTGATCCCAAAATTCAAAATGCTCACCCTCCAGCAGCTGCTACCCATGCTCTCCAAGGATGCTTGGCTAACCACCCTGGATCTAAAAGAAGCCTACCTCCACATTCCTGTCAGGGAATCATGCAGGAAATATTTCCGTTTCAGGGCAGGATCTCAGCACTTTCAGTTTTCTGCGCTTCCCATTGGCTTAGCTACTACTCCCAGAGTTTTCACAAAATGTCTGGCTCTGCCCACTGCCTTTTGCAGGTAAAGGAATATTCAGATTTACCCATACTTAGATGACTGCCTAATTCAGGCAGACAGCCAGGAAAAGCTGCTAAAGCACCTGGCCTTTGTAAAGTCCCTACGGTACACTATCAATGAAAAGAAATCCAAACAGGTACCCACCCAAAAGATTATGTTCCTGGGAGCAAGCTTGGACACAGCATCCCAGATGGCATTCCTTACACCAGAAAAACAAATTTTCCTGACAGCCAACTGCTCTCAAGTAGCCACCAAACCCCAGCTATCTGCAAGGAAATTCCTGCAAGCTCTGGGGTTCATGGCATCTTGCATACTACTCGTGCCATATGCCAGACTGCATATGAGGAAACTTCAGTGGTACCTAAAAAATCTTTGGTGTCAACACTCTCAAGACTTGGAGACTCATACCTATAATTCCTTGCCTCAAAAAAGATTTTCTTTAGTGAGCAACAGCATGCTTCCACAACAAGGGACTACCTTTCTCACTTCTCCCCGCCGCCCAGACACTAACCACAGATGTATCAGACTATGCCTGGGTTGCACACCTGGATGGCAGGTGGATACAGGCCCAATGGAGCCCACAGCAAATCCAGATACACAGCAACCAAAAAGAGATGATGGCTGTCCAGCACACCTTGATAGGTTTCAAGCCCCTCCTTTCCCCAGGGGCTCTCCTGATCAAAACAGACAACACCACTGTGATGTGGTATATCAATAATCAGGGAGGGACTCACTCCTACCCTCTATGCAGGCTGACCATGACCCTTTAGCACACAGCCTCTGCCATGCAATTCCACCTGGTAGCACAACTCCTACCAGGTTCTCTCAACTCTCTGGCAGACCAATTAAGCAGAAATCTTATGGACCCACACGAGTGGCAGCTCAACAGAAAAACCTTCACCCTAATAACTCAAGCATGGGGCACCCTGAAGGTGGACCTTTTTGCCTCCCACACCAACCATCAGCTCAGCAAATTCTGCACCAGGGAGCATCACTGCATGGCTTGGAAAGTGGATGCTCTGTCCTTTCCCTGGGTCAATATATCGGTCTTTCCTTTCCTTCACTACCTCTCATCCCCAGGGTGCTGCTCAAGATAAAGGAGGAAACATCAAGGACAATCCTTATAGCTCCATACTGGACTCGCCAGCACTGGTACCCCTTGCTGCGCAGCCTGTCTCCACTGCCACCATGGCATCTTCCTCAGATTCCAAACTTCCTGACCCAGAGAGAAGGGGAATTCATGCTTCCTCAATTGCAGACACTCATTTTGGCTCTTGGCTTATTCCCTAACCCTTGGTCAATCTGCCAACCTCAGTAAACAGGTTCTAGATGTTATACATGAGGCCAGACTCCCTATCACTAGAAAGTCTTATGCTGACAAATGGAAAAGGGTCAGCCCCTGGATTCAGGCTAAGGGAGCCAATAAGGCAAAGCCCTCCCTCCCTCTCATCCTGGATTACTTAGCTGACCTGCTACACAGTGGCCTCTCTTTTTCCCTCTATTAAAATTCATGCCTCTGCTATCTCTGGTAATTTTCCCATTGAGCAGCCCCTTTTCTCACACCCTTTGATCAAAAAGTTCCTGAGAGGGGCTAACAACTTGAGACCACCCAGAAGAGCTCCAACACCAGCTTGGGACTTTAACTTTGTGTTGGAGAAGCTCACCCCCCCCCCCCTTCAAACCAGCTTCTTTTGCAGAGCTAAAATTTCTCTCCTGGGAAGACAGCTTTCCTTCTGGCCATCACTTCAGCCAGAAGAGTCTCCGAGCTGCAAGCACACATGGCTGTGGGACCCTTCATCATATTCCATGCTGACCAGGTATCCCTCAGGAATAACCCATCCTTAATGCCCAAAGTAGTGTCCAGTGTGGCTCTCAACCAATCCATACATTTGCCCACATTTTTTCCTAATCCCCAGAACAAGGGGGAAAGGATCCTGCACTCTCTAGATGTGCACAGACAGCTCAGATTCTATCTAGACTGGTCTAAATCCTTCAGAAAGTCTGATCAATCGCTGGTTAGCTTTGTTACTGGAGCAGAAGGCATAGCCATCTCCAAACAAACCATTTCCAAATGGATAGCACACTGCATCCATTTCTGCTACAAACAACATGGAATGCCTTCCCCCAAGGGGGTCAGAACTCACTCCACCAGGGCAGCTTCCACCTCTGCAGCTTTCCTAAGATGAGTCCCCATCAGGGACATCATGGAGGCTGCCACCTGGACATCTGTTCACACTTTTACCAAACATTACCACCTGCCTCTCTTCTCCAAATCCAGGGCAGGGTTTGCCTCTGTAATCTTGCAGGGAATCCTAGCTAGCCCTTAGTTTCATTGACTGCCTCCACCCATTTCCTCAGCTTTGGGAATCAACTCAAATGTGATGACTGCAACAGTGAAACACGAAGAACATAGTACAGTCATGTACACTTACCAAAAATGTAGATGTTTGAGTGTATTCACTGCTGCAGTCCTGGTTTCCCTCCCTCCATCCGACTTTTTTCTTCTCTTTCCTTATAAAGGGACATCTTGGTATTGACTTTCTACTGGTGTGGTTCTTCCACCAGAACCTGACTCTTACTTGGGGGCTCCTGACAGGTTAGGGCAAGAAAAACTGATGTAATGGCATCAGCTGACTTACTTTATACTACTGACGACCTGATGTCAGTCCTGAAGCGACAGCAACCGATGCAGAAATACTAAGCCTCTGGTATTCGGGCCAGCTGAGGGCTACCCTGGCAGGGATAACCCAAATGTGTTGACTGCAGCAGTGAATGCACTCGAACATCTACATTTATGGTAAGTGTACACAACTGTACTATATGCTACCAGAACATACTAATCCATTCATTTATTGTAAAGAAGACTGACTTACCTTGTACCTGCAGCTGTTTTGAGGACAGTGCTTGAGGGCTGCTATTGTTGGATGCAAGCAGTACACTGCCTATACATGGTAAGATACAGATAGTGTGATGTGTGTGGCATCCATTTTTCTGTGTATGCGAGTCAGAGAGAGGTGTCAGTCCCTAGGTCTCTACAGTGTCAGTGTGTGTGCTATGCATTGCCTCTTTGCCAAAGCCACAGAAGACCTATGAAGCTGCCTCAGGGAGTTCCTCCTCTGCATCCCTCTGTGTCTGTGGGGAACCTTGGTAATGGTAGGTGAGCTGTATGACCCTTCCTTGTGCTGTTCCTGCTCCAGCTGTTTCTGCAGGATCATATTATGTAGCATGGTACATACTATGAACATGTGTGCACATGTGGCTGGAGAGTACTGCAAGACTCCACAAGATATGCCAAGGCAGCAGAACCTTGACTTGAGCATCCCAAACACACACTCTATAATGATCCCGGTTTGTGTGTGTGCCTCATTATGGCGTTCTTGAGTGGGTGTGTGTACATTTCTGATGGGAGTCATCATCCACGACTCCAGATGGCCATATGGGATGTCCCCCTTGCAAATCCCTGATACAGCTGTGAGGAATGCCAGATGTGAGAGTCATGATAGCTTCCAGGGCTGCCAACACACACATTCATGATAATGCCCTGGGCATTGCACGTAACCTGACATTTGATGGAGTGAAAGCCCTTGCAGTTTAGGTAGACCCTACCCTGTTCCCTGGGTGGTGCTTTGATGTTGATGTGCATGCATTCTCTGGCACCCAGTACCTCCGGGTAGTCTGCTACATGGTGGAAGAGGCGCATATTGCTGGTCCTCTCCTCAGTGGTGCTGGGGAAATAAATGTGCTACCACATGCCGGTGAGCACATTTACTTCCCCAGCACCCCTGAGGAGAGGACCAGGGGTGCTGGAGAAGTAAATGTGCTCAGGGGTGCTGGGGAAGTAAATGTGCTCACCGGCATGTGGTAGCATGGTATCCAAAAACTGGTGAAGTACCCTGGATGCAGATGCCTGTGAGACCCCCATGATGTCTCCAGTAGGTCTTTGGAAAGTACCTGTAGCCAATATTCATAAGGCTACAAATACTTTGGTATAAACTGGGATGGGTTCCCCCTTTGTTGGCTCTGGGTCTGAAGTGAGGCTGGCACAGCTTGATGAGTTGCAGAAATGTGTCTCTGTCCACCCTGTAGCACTCTACTATCTCCAGATCATGTAGCCCCTGGAAGGTTACACTGGGTCTGAACACTGTTCTCCTCCTCCTCAGTCTGGGGTGGTTGCCAGCATTATCCTCCTCACCATCCTCAGCCTCTAGCACATACTGATGTAACAAAGCAACAGCAGCCACTAACATTTTGTTGGTTAAAATTCCCCTGAGAGTGTACACCAATGAGGAGAAACCAGACTGACAGGTTTTTGCATGGTTTATACTGTTTTGTTGCAGATGCTGCCTGTATGATTGGCTGACTGTGATGCATTCCACCTGCCAGCTATGTTATTTGTACTTGATTGCTTTTATTCTGCTATTTTCCTTACGCTTAAACATCCAAAATCAGCCAAAAAAAAAAACCTTTGATTTTTTTTATAATATTTTAATTCTTTTCCATACCAGTGGCCATATGTTTGGTCATTGGCATGCCTAATGATTATAGTACATGCTTTACTTTGAGTTGTCATGCCTCCATTTTCCTTTTTGCGGAAATGTACATGGTCAGTAACTGAATACATTTCTGCAATGGACACTGTTCTGGCACGGATGTCTGCCTGCTTACTGAATCACTAATTCACCTCATTTGCATGGTTTTCACCAACAAATGAGGAAATTAGCATTATTCAGTGGTGTCCATGCCAGAATAGTGCTAGCGGGTTGTTCATGCCCACAGCCTTGTTTACTGAATCGCTCGGCGGCTGTATTCCATGCAGAAGCTGCTGCACTGTTATGGCACAGAAAAAAAGCTTTATTGAATCCCAGGGAAAGACTTTAAAAAACCCTGGAAAAATCTTAAAAGTATGTTCCTGGCTTGTATAAACCTATAATTTATCCCTAAATGAACACTGCTTTTTTCCCTTATTATTAATAATTTATGTGCGTGTGTGTGTGTGTGTGTGTGTATACATATACATATACATATACATATACATATATATATATATATATATATATATATATATATATATATATATATATATATGGGTCTATGTTGTTAGATCGAAAGCACACATCATTGATCTAACAACATCGAAGCCCATAAACGCGAAAGTGCACAATATCGATTATGCACTTTCACAAAAGCTGGTTTTCGTAACTGGCAAAAAACAGACTAACAACCTCTAAACAGTATTTTGCAGGGGAGCTACACCCCCCCACCCCTAGTTTAATATTCTAACTCTGAGATCACACAACAATAGGGAAAAGGGAATATTCCCTCATCCCCACTGTACCGCGATCTCCACAAGAGGTTTGTTAGCTGTACATCAACAGTATATGTTGATGTACAACTAACAAAACATGCAAACATGTTTTCTCCTTTTTTCAGTCTCCTTTAGCGAAAGTGCATATTCGATGTTATGCACTTTCGCTAAAGTGTGTTCGTCAAAGTACGGTTCGTTGAACCGTGCTTTCGACGTTCTAACAGAGACCCTTAGATATATATATATATATAACTATATATATATATATATATATATATATATATATATATATATATATATACATATATATATATAAATATATATATATATATATGTGTGTGTGTGTGTAGATGTAAGGCTCCTGCTGTAACTCTTCACTTAAAATGTTATGCAATATACCTCCAACTTTCAAGAATATTCCTGATCTTTGCTAAAAATCTTTTTTTTTTAATATAATGCCACTTGTCTGGTGAGTTTTCAGGAAAGGCAGTAAATTACACTTAATAATAATTATAGACTTCACTCTGAATTATATTTAATAAATATGACAATAACTAGATTTATAGATTTCACTCTGTTAAGAATATGTTAATTAAATATCATAATTTAAATGGTTAAAATTAATAGTATTAGTAATTAAAAGTGTCCCTTAATGCTCCTGTTTCTGGATTTGCCCCTGATTCTGCTGAGATTTTTCTCTGATTCATTGAGAGCTACACTGGTGCCCGCAGGGAAAAAGTAATGATACTAATATGAAAACCCTGTGTTATTTGTCCACTAGCGTAAACGTTTTATTGCATAGCTCTAGTATGTTGTTATACTGCGCAGGACTATCTGTCACATACTACTATTACCTCATCTCTGACAAGAAAATGAATTCTGAGGTAAACCAACACAGAAGAGCCTACAAAACATTTTAAGTATCACTCCCTTTTTCCTTCACTTAATTTCTTTCCTGTTTTTTTTTTTTTTTTTTTTTTTTTTAATGAGCCGTCCCGCTCTGAGTACAATTCCATCTGGCAGGATCCTAAACAGGCGTGAATCCTGAGCTAGCCCAAATGTGCTGACTAGTGTGAGCTGAATAACAGACAAGAAATCACTAAACAAACAGAGGAAAACAGTTTTAATATCCTGGAAAATGTGCTGCAGCAACATATTTTAGTGATAATTATTTCCTTCCTGCCTCTACCCACTTATAGCTGTTTCCCACTATCGTGCACTCACTCTTATCCAGTCTCCCCTTTAAACTGCCAGCAATTTCTGCCATAGTCCTAGCAAAAGACAACAGAGAAGAACAACACTTCTACCTCATCTGGGCTAAATAATGACAGACATTTGAGTTTTAAACTTGATATTCATTAGAAAAATACATACTAAAACAAATCCTGTTATTCTAGCTGATTTATAACCTATAAGTATTATTTGTATGCTTTTTCTGATTAACTAGCCATTCATTTATTCGAAAATGAAAAGGGGCAGGAAGACTGAAGCAGAGCAGAATGGAACCTGAGAACTACTTCTAACTGTTAACGTCTAACAGAATGTAACCAAAGTACACATCCCTGATCCACTTCCCGTATAATACCTGCCTTTCTGGCATATAACAGACAGAGTCACTAACTAATGACAGACATTTGAGTTTAGACTTAACATCCTTCAGAAAATGTATGCTACACAAAACCTGTTAGTCTGTCAACTTTCTAACTTTATAAAAAACAACCACAGATAGAACCTGTGTCGCCAACACCAAAAGTCACATTTAGCAACAACAAGCCAAATCACAAACAAAACAACCGGCATTAAATAAGTATAAAGGCAACTTATCTCTTAATACAAGCTCTGCCCTCTCACTCTAACCCACTTATTCTTTTTTATTATTTATTATTATTATTTTTTTAAACAAGGTTACTCTGGCATGCAATCCTTTCACCGGTTTGCTGAAATGCAGCGATCATTTCACTTGACCTAGTATTTATACCTCATACACCCCCTTCTAGGTCCAGGATTCACCACAAAAAAATTCTGCAAGGTGAAGGGCATTTGTATCATTTAAATTAAATAAGTGAATATTTCTGTTGGTCCTAGATTCCCTGAAAATGTGACATCAACTATGACTATTTCATTTACCATGATAAAATATAACCAATTATATTTAATTATGTTCCAACTAAATTTCCTGCAGTAACTTTACTCAATGACATTCTGTGAGCAAGTGTGATATCATGGAGGTTTATGTTGTGCTGATTGCAGGTGTGATATTGTGGAAGTCTATGATGTTTTGAGTGCAGGTGTGATATTGTGGAGGTTTGTGTTGTATTGAGTGTAGGTGTGATATTGTGGAGGTTTGTGTTGTATCCAGTGCAGGTGTTATATAGTGAAGGTTTGTGTTTTATCGAGTGCAGGTGTGATATCATGGAGGTCTGTGTTGCATTGAGTGTAGGTATGATATTGTAGAGGTTTGTGTTGTATACCTCTTGGCATATAACTTCAATTTTCACATAGATTGCCAATGCAAGTGATGTCACAGTGTCCGGTATTGTTTAAATAAAACTACTATAGATGCTAAGTTGTTTAACTATGTATAGCTGTTTATATTACATATAAGACAACACATTTATCAATCTGTACTGCATTTCCTGAATGAAGGTCTCACTATTTTGTCTTACAATTTTCTATTTCTGTGTAGCAGACACTGGGTGGCAAGCCCTTAACCTTAGTTACTGTATTTTGGTTAGTGTGGGGACTTGTGCCTAGAAATCAATGGGAAGGGCAAACAAAGATGGCAAGTAAGGCATATGCAGTGTGACTTTGTCTGCTGATTGGTAAAGGTTGTGCTCGAAATGAAACCTTTGTCTGTAATAGAATGATTTATATTTCTACTTTGTGGAACTTTCCAGTGTTTCAGAATGTGTGGGCACAGATTTAGATATACAGGGACCTGTATAAATTAATCATGCTGCCTTTCATTTACCCTAAGTAGCAACAACCTTAAGAGGTGTGAGATGGCTTTGCTTTCACAGATTATATTAATTCATTACAGCCAAAGACACCTCCAGGTGTTTCTTTACTTACGTCTTAACTGACGCTTCTAGGCATCAGATATTGCTTGTTCATATTTGCATCAATAATTCCAAAACTGCTACATGCAAAGTATTAAAAGATTACATCTTAAAGATTACACTGTGGCAAACTCAACTGTATTGATAGTTGACCTCTGTATAGTGCAGGTGTACAGATAGAGATAATAATTTATTGTTCATGTAATATTTATTTGTATTGTCATAAATTTCATGTTTTTTTTAATATCTCAATAACCAAGTAATATAGACAGAACTGCTTACCCTTATATGAAAGCCCTCAGCTGAATGAACAAAATTTTGCTGGCAGTATGGGTATAACTTGAGTGGCTGTTGAGATATTGTAAGTTGTTTATAAAATATTACAAACATAATAGTTATTGGGAGGGATTTAATAAAGCTTACACGTTTTTTTTTTTTTTTTACATGTAGGCATCATGCCGTGCTGCTAACACAGCGCAAACATTTTTAGATTCAGTAAGCGTTGCTGAGCAGTGTACACGAGCGTGCCAACACAGAAACTTCCGTGGCATACAAATCACCTCATAAGCAGGTGAATCTCATGCAAATGAGGCAGGTAGAGTGACTCAGCAAGCAGACTCAAGTCAGTGTCCTTAGAGTATATGGAAAAATCTGTGTACAGGACTGAAGACAGAAAAAAGGGGCTGTAAAAATGTAGATAGATAGACAGAAATGGCATAGCACACACAGCTATGAGCAAAAATATCCTCTGTTTGTTCCAAACATTACAGTAAATATATTAAAATAATTTTTTTATTTAATAATCTTTTACATGGAGTGCCACAGTGTGCAAACATGCCTTATAAAAAAAAAGTGGCAAAATCAAATATTAATATCATGAGACAGAAATGTATTACAGCACCATGCATGTAGTATCTACAGTGGTGCATTGGTGCTGTTGCTAACGTGGAAAGGCTTGGAAGCAAGTAATATCCAGGTTGTGAGCATGGATCCCTGTGCAAATGAGGTGGAGTTACTGAATAGCATAATGGAGTAACCATGTCTGCATATCCCCTCCGTGTAGGCAGAGAACCATGTTGGTGTCCACACAGGAGGTAGCTGACATCAGGAGAGGGTGTGTTCAATAACATGTAAGCTGATTGGAGCTTAGCTGCGCCTGTTTGCGCATCACAAACCATGCTGAGGGTGGAAGCCTGAGGGGGTGTGTGCACTGAAGTCTAAGCTTTGTTTACTCATGGGGCACATGTTTCCATGTGTTTGCATGGTGCACCACGGTACTGAATGTGGAAGTTTGGGGGTGTGTGCACTGACTGCTAAGCAGTTTTTACCTACAGGGCATGCTTTTGTGAGGTGTGCCACTCGCTGTGCTTAGAGTATCTAAAAGGCCAATGATGTATTAATTAGTGTTGATCCTTGCTTAACTTCAACTAGGGCCATTAAATGCTGTCAGTGATATATTAGGCATGTGCACTGCATCATAGGTAGCCAATCATGCAGGCAGCACCTACAGTAGAGCACTATAAAGTATGCATACACCCTACAATCTTATTTTCCCCATACTCTGCACCATTGGAGTACAGACTTAGGAATTTTAACTGAAAGAATGCTAGGGGCTGCAGCAGGTCTGCTACATTTGTGTGTGTTAGATGCTGAAGTCAATGCTGCTGCTGCTGACAATAGACCTAGGCACAGAAGGAGAAGAGTGTTCAAGTCCAGGGTAACTTTCGAGGAGCTACATGAGCTTGAATTTGTAAATTGCTACAGGGTGGACAAGGACATACTACAATAACTGAGCTCTGCCACCCTCAACTCAGGCCCAGAGCTAAGAGAGAGGAACCCATCCCAGTGGAAACAAAGGTATGTGTAGCCTGTAGGATAATAGCCACAGGTACCTTTCAAAGACAACTGGGGACATGATGGGGGATTCACAGGCATCAGCATCCAGGGTCTCTACCAATTCCTGGATGCCATTCTACCACATGCCAGTGAGCACATATATTTTCCCTCACCCCTGAGGTGAGGACCAGCAGTATGCAACACTTCTACCACATAGCACACTACCCTGAGGTACCGGGTGTCATAGATTGCACTATGTGCACATCAAGGCACCACCTGCTGAGGAGGGTAGAATCTACATCAACTGCAAGGGGTATCACTCCATCAACTGTCAGGTCTTGTGCAATGCCCAGAGCATTGCCATGAATGTGTTCTGGCAGCTATTTCAACTCCCATATCTGTCACGCTTCACAGCTGTACCAGATGTTTTCTGGGGAGATATCCCACACGGCCATTTAGTTGGGGATGCTGGCTACACACTGGAACCGTGGATGATGACACCCATCAGAAATGCACACACAACCACGGAAGAATGCCATAATGAGGCACATGCACAAACTAGGAACATCATAGAGTGTGTGTTTGTGTTGTTGAAGTCATGGTTCTGGTGCCTCGATATATGTGGTGGAGCCCTGTAGTACTGTCCATCCACATGTGTACATATGTTCACAGTATGTGCCATGCTACACAGTAGGACCCTGCAGAAGCAGCTGCAGCAGGATCGACGTAGGGAAGGGATACACAGCCCCCCACCAGTGCCTAGCTCACCACAGCCACACTCACAGGAGCAGCCCCTTGATGATGTCCTTGTAGGCAGAAGTAGGCATGCCCAGTATGCCCTGGCATTGACTAAGGGACAACACATAGCACTTTCACTGACAACATAGGGCCCTGGAACTGACACCTTACTCCTACTCACATACATATATTAAAGTAGCTGATGCCAGGCAACCCACACAACCTGCACCTATCCATGTATTGGCTGTGTACCTCTTGCATCATACAGAGTCGGCCCTGGACTACAGTTCTGTCAGCTCCTGCATTCTCATGGGAAGTGAGTAACCTACACACTAATTGTAAGGATTACTATAATAAGGTATCATATGTATGGATCTGCTGCTGTTATGCAAGAAAATATAGTGAGCTATTTGGTCAGAGTTAACATCCACATGGGACAACTGATAACCAGTCCAATAGTATGTGTACCTTAATATTCACTAGGCCTCATGGTTGGAATGTTCATGCCATCAGGCAAGGGAGATGTTAAACAGTGAGGACACATGATATTTGGACTACTGTCTACCCAAGCTGGTCATGTGCTGTTGTCCCCCCACCCCAAACACAGCAGTGTACCCATATAACCCCTTTAATAGAAAATCAGCTATGGTATAGCAGTGGACCAGGCAATCTCAGTGCTGTAGCATAGATAGCACTCACACATTGTATGTCTCTCTTCACACAGGATAACGACGTACATATTTATGCTGTTGATTGTGTGATGGGCAAGCCCTCTCTGCCTAGCGATCTGTGTGGCTCAGTGGACTAGGGAAGCTAGCATGGGTGATGGTATTGATGGTTCTAATCTGGAATTACTCACTTTTTCATGTGAGGTAGTAGTACATTGGTGTTTTCACAGAATGTTATACCTGCCAACCGCTTAGTGCAAGAAATCTGGACAAAGACAGAAAGATTGGGGAGGTAAAGGCCCAAACATACGGACAGAGTTTAAATATTGTACATAAAATCCAAGAACCTTCTCACCAAAGGTCCACTGCTATATAACTGGTAAAGAATGAGCAAAAACAAAAACAAAAGCAGCTGGACCACCCAGCCAATGTAACTCTCTAATAAAATCCAAGTATCACAAGATTAGCGCTTTCGGGTTGAAACCCTTCATCAAATAACATGTGCACTGTTAAAATCACATTTGTAAAAGCACAACCAACGAATCATCATTCAATACTGAATTCTCTGCCTTTTTAAGGCTGGTTTAAGAGGAACAATCCCATTTAAACCAGGGGTTCTATCAACCCCTAGATCAATAATCCATTTGTTTTCATTCAATTCAGTAATATTCACTGTATCACCATCTCTAGCATTTAATTTCACCACTTGTAAAACCATGAGCATAAATGTATGGTTTGTAATTTTATTATTTATTAGTATAAAGCATTATGTATTAATATATCTTAGGCGTTATTGCCGAAAGAAGTTTTTAAATTCCCTCTTTTAGTTGACAATTAGTCTTGTCCACATAAAATGAGCTACAATTCCTGTATGGAGCCAAATGAATAATATTTTTGTCCCACAATCTGAATATTGGGTTACAAAATATCTCCTACTAGTTAAGGGATGAACAAATACATTCTGTTTCATAATATAGGGACAGGCCTTGCAATGTTTACATGCAAATGTACCCTTGCACTGGAATGTAACCATATTCATATCAGATAAATTATGTTCCTGACAGAGTAAATCCTTCACATTTTTATTCCGTCTAAAACTAAATGATGGCACTTCCCCCACTACATTTCTAACTTTTTCATCAGTCAACAGCATTTTCCAATTCCGTCTAACAGTATCATATATTCCTCCAATATTATTACTGTATCTAAAAATCATGTGCAATTAATTGTCCCTGTCAGCACCATGCAAACATTGGTAGCCATTACCTTGTTTATGCACAGCTTAGCATGAATGAGCAGTGCGTAGCAAAGGGCATCAGTGCCAAAATTCACAATAGTTTAATGAAATTAAAGAAAAATATTATATTCATTTACAGACTTATTTTGCCTGTTATGGACTCGAACCAAAGACCTACTACACATAAGACTGTAACTCTACCTATGTAGCTAGTTGGATGTTATAAAAACTAGTATACCTTCACATGTACTACTAGGCTACCTGTTAGTGTTGCTGAGCACAGTGCCATACCATGCTAACATGCTTAAACACAACTATAATTAAATAATTAATTATATCCGGTTTCTGTTTTTAGATGTCTGGCAGGTGTCGGCCATGTATGTATGAGCCGCACTAGGCTGTACTGCACTCCACGCAAGCATAAATTAAAAAATGTAATTATGATAATTAATTGCATACGGTTTCTAATTTTAGATGTCTGCCAGGTGTCAGCTTGTCTATATGTGAGCACAGCTTGGCATCGCTGCACTCCATACCACACCACGCAAACATGCAGTAAAAAAAAATAATAATTAAAAAAAGTAACACTTCATAAAAATGACTTATACAGTTGACACACTTTACAACATTACAACAGTGGCGGGAAGCATTACAGGGAGCCTCACTCTCATCTGCAGCCATGGGTAGCCGCTACAACTCTACCTACACTGATTCAGTATTTATGCTCCTTGGATCTCCCTCAGCAGCATGCCATCATTAATATGCATGGTGTGCTGCCGAGGGGGAACCACGGCCATGTACATGGATACATTCTGTGTGGGCTCTACACTTTGCTTACACAGATTTTATTAAATCCTGGGGATTGTGTTTACTGTGACTTATAACATTCAGTTTAAGACCTAGAACCTAAAGAATACTACCACCATAAAAATAGTTTAACTGTTGAGTCTGCCATTTACACTTCTTTAGTAACCCCTATGGTTCCAGAGGTATGAACATTTGTCTGAAATGTGAGGATATAATTTGATTCGATCAAAAAGCTTAAGCTCCACCCATTGGAATTTAGAGTGCAAACTTCCAGAGCTCCATTGGAGGGAATGAGTTAATCCATTACAAAAGCGATTTAGCATAAACAATTTCATACTCGTAACCCATTTACTGTAGTGTGATCATGTTTACCTATCAATAACTTCTTCTTCTTCTTTCGGCTTTTTCCCGGTTAGGGGTCGGCACAGCGGATCACCTGTCCGCACATTGAATGGCAGTGGAGTTTTACGGTGTCGAGTTGCCAGCCCGGCGCCCAACCTTCCACAGAAGGCACACTCACACGCACACCTAGGGCCAATTTAGAGTGTCCAATCCACCTGCAGCATGTCTTTGGGATGTGGGAGGAAACCGGAGCACCCGGAGGAAACCCACGCGACCACAGGGAGGACATGCAGACTCCGCACAGAAGGCACCCCAGCCGAGGATCGAGCCGGAGAACCTCTTGCTGTGAGGCGGCAATGCTAACCACTGCACCACCGTGGCCGCCCTGTTTACCTATCAATAACTATTTGATGAAAATATTTTATCAATAAAATCCATCTTATTCATTCCTTTGTATCCAGTATCAATTGATGATCATTAATTCATCAGTAGTGTCAGGGATTGTGAAGCAGTAGCAGTACTGCAGGGAAAGTCAAAGCTGGGAAATTATTTCTGACTGATACTATTTAATGCAATGTATGTAAGATTGCCACCTGTCTCTCTTTATGTAGGAAAATCCCTATTTGGGTATTTGTATCCTGTGAAAAAAAAATAAAAATCACAAATTTCCTAAGAAGTTTGAACAAAACAATTCTTTATTTTTTTCTAAATAGTTGAATAAACAATTATTTTGTATCCGAAAATTCATTAGTGACATATGTAACACTAGAAACAATTCAAATTCTTCAAGAGTACACTTTTATTTTGTCCAAAAAATTGAAGTCCAGTCCTTTGCACTGGTTGAGGGTATGGTTTGTTTTAAAAAAATCTCACATTTCCATAGAAACTGCCCCACTTTGCACATTTGAAAAGATGACAAGTCTAAATGAACAATCAGGAAAAATGTGTGTTGACTACAGATATTTATGTGGAAAGTGAATGCCCATTGTTCATCTTGAGATTTTACTGCATTTTAAAGACATCATTCATACTGTTTAACATAATTAGAAAAGATATTTTATTTGTAAATTTGTTTACATTTATATATATTTTTAATACAGAAACAGGATTGTTTGGGGTCCCTCTTTCATTACTTTTGGAGCAAGATCAGAAGAAAGTCCCTGGTACCAAAATTCCACTGCTGTTTCAAAAAGTGAGTAGATACTGACAAATTATAGTAGCTTCTATTTGGATAAGAAGGTACTTTCCTTTAAGAATATATTATACCATTTTTATAAACAATGTCTTCTTGTGTGTCTGACATATATGTGAAGAAGTAATATGCCACTGCATGAAATCTCACTGAAGTGATACTTCTGCAGCACTGGATGCCTGGATACTTGTTTGTGCTGTCAGTGTCATTATGCCATTTTCCAACTGGCTGGTTACAACCATGATGTTATATTAGTTTTGTATTACTTTATTCTAACTTTTTTTATTCTAATTTTTGTAAATTTAATTTCTATGGGGCTTGATTTATGTGACTAGTTGAATAATGTTGTGTGCATGTGTGTGTGTGTGTGTGTGTGTGTGTGTGTGTGTGTGTGTGTGTGTGTGTGTGTGTGTGTATATGTATGTGCGTGTGTGTGTGTGTGTGTGTGTGTGTGTGTGTGTGTGTGTGTGTGTGTGTATGTGAATGTGTGTGTGTGTGTGTGTGTGTGTGTGTGTGTATATGTATGTGCGTGTGTGTGTGTGTGTGTGTGTGTGTGTTTGCAGCATGGAAGTTTTTTCTTTCTTTGTGGTTGTCAATATGGCAGAGTTATGGTGATTCATTAATTATTCATAGGTTTATAAGTGTATACTTGGCTACTACCCACTAGGGCCTTTATAAATCCATCCATACAACCTAAATTAACCCACAAATTTGATTTATATGGGGGGGGGGGGGTTACTGACTGCCTCTGTCCATCAGAGACACAGGCACCAGAACAGGGGTGAATTCCTGATTACCCATCCATTAGTCCAGTTTGTGCTTAAATAGGGAGAGGGAGGAACTCTCCTTCACATGGATGGGGAGCCTGTTCCAGAGAATGGGAATTCTCTGTCAAACATATCTGTCTCTCCAACATGTCCTATTTATGTCACAAGCAAAAGGTATGTCTTTTGATCTAGTAGTTCTGATGCTGTATGTTTTGTGAATGTGCAAATAGTTCATCAAAACAGGATCCAGAGATGCATTGTATGCCAGGCAAAGATAACCTCTTAGACATCTATATGATATTGAGTAAAAAGACAGGACTTTGCAGTGATCAGTGTAGGACCATTGTGTTTACTCCATGCATTCTTTTTGTAAAGAACCTCTGTGGACATTCCACTTGCTGCTGCATGGGTCAGGTACATACCAAAGAGGGCATTATACTATATGATTGATCTGAAGAGGGCCAAGTACATTGGTATGCTGACCTCTCTGGATATAGAAGCCATGCCCTAACTTAAAAGTTGGGCAACAAGGAAAGATTGTCATACTACTTTGGACTCCTGTTGATCAAAGGCTAGGTTACTATCTACAGAGTTTCCAGACCCTGACTAGTGAATTAACTTTTAAGGATGTTTTATTGATGGCATAGTTACTTGGAGTGTCTGACTTCCCAAAAGGTACTGTAATACATTTCTTGGCAGTGGGTTTTAAGTCATGGTTTTGGAACTAAGCATTTCTCTCTGTTAGACCTTTCTGAAGGGTGTTTTTGTCTTGGTGGGATTCAATGACTGCTCCCAGTTTGTAGTCATCCTTGTTCTTGGTCAGGCAGAGGCATTTGACATTGGTTTTGTCCTCCAAGAAGTAGACAAAAAGAACAGTGGATACAGCACAGAGTCCTGAGTGACTCAACTGTTGCCTGGCCTCTTTGTGGAGGTGGCATCACTGATCCTAACCTCTCAGATCCTATGCCTGAACCAGCTAAGCTATTCACCATGTTATAAAAGGGTTTATGCCTGGTTCTGTAAGTTTGTTGATAATGCCCAAGTGGGGTGCTGTATCAAATGCTTTGGCCAAATCTAGATAGGCAGTATGCACTGCTTTCAAATCATCAGTTGCCTAACTGACCTTTTCAAGGAAGTCCACCAAGTTCAGTAAGCATGACCTTCCTTTAACAAAGACAAACTGGGCTGGATTCAGTGTCTTATGGTCTCTCTTGTCTTTGTTGATGATTTCCATGGTATTTCTTTCCATGGCTTTGCAAATATGACTAGTCAGACTAATGGGTCTGTAGTTTCCAGGATCTGTTGAAGGTCCTCACTTATGAAGGGGGATGAGCATCACAGTCGTCCATTCTCATGGTACAAACCTGTTTTAAGACTATAGTTGAATGGTGTCTCCAGGGTTCCTGATGATTCATATTTTAGACTGTTCAGGAGGCATCATGGGATGCTATCAGGGCCCACAGAGACAGTGTTCTTGGCTTTAGAATGCAAGGCCAGTGCATGCTCCCTAATTCTAGCTGGAGGGGTAATGTTTGAGTTTATTTTTGAGAGATAGCTGGGGTGAGGAGGGGTAAAGTTGGAACTGAATTTGTCCGCTAAGAAGCTCACTATATTGCCAGTCTTGGTGAATGTGGCATCATTAACCACCAGTTCAGCACATTGCTGTGTTCTGCCCTTGAGGTTTCTAATACACCTGAGGAAGGTCTTTTGGTTGTCTTTCACCTGGGAGACTATCTTAAACTCAAAGTTGGCATTGTTTGACTTGGTTATCCCTCTTAGTTGCCTATTTAATTTGATGAGAGAGTTTTTATGATGATGTGAGGTGTTGCCATCTGTGTCAGGGAGAGTGGGACAGTGCATGTGTAACATATGCCAGTGTAGTTAGCTGTAGTTTTGTAAATAATTTTTTTGTCATTTGACTATCACACTGACTTGTACACATGCTTGTGTTAAAAATGTATCAAAAGTGTTATAACTGATTAAATGTTTATGTTTAAACAAATAATTCTGGAAGGGAAGAGCAGACATTTTTGAAATTGTTCTATAATTTTCAAATACTGCAACAAATCTTAGGAAAGCTCTGAGTATGTATTGTAACAGAGTCAGGTGATCAAATGTGATTTCATTCTATAACCAGCACTGAGAGGATGGAACTCTCACAGCAGTTTGTTTTGTTTTCTTTGGGACCTTATATAAAGATCTATGAGAGTTACCACAGACAGTTAGCTGTTCAGTTTAGTGTTAGACGCTCATCACCTTGCCTTGTGGAAGTAAGCATATCAGCATCCATTCTTGCCTTGCTGTGTTAACTAACTTAGCTAGGGAGTAGTCATTCTTTACAGTCAGGAAATACATTGAGAATAGTCAAGTACTGTTTTTTTCTGCATCTGTTTAGATATGTCCAACTATGTTATTTTTATTTCTTCTGTGACTGAAACTCTTTTGTTTATTGTACTTAGATATTTATTATTCTCATGTTTTCTATTTTCTTATTTATTATTAAATATATTTTATACCTTTCATTGTGTCTGGTCATTTAGAGAATACTTTTAACATCTTGAGAGTACTTGTGCTTATTTTAGTGACTTCTTGGCCACTCTGAAAAGCCTTTCTGCTTCAGTTCCACTCTATTATTTATATTAGTATGGATTTTACTGAATAAAATTGGATACCCTTGTAAGAGCCAAAGGGTAGTTGACTGGTGGCAGCATGGTTACCTTATAGCCTCAGCAGAAGGGGTACCGCTAGTAAATCTGTATCAGCCTTTCCCAGTTTTTGTGTGTGTGTGTGTGTGTGTGTGTGTGTGTGTGTGCGTGAAAATCAAATACACAGGTGTGGGTGTGTCAGCTTCTTGGAACTGAGATACAGTGCTCCAAAGTGAGTCTTGTTTGGAATCTGAAAAGACACAGAGTCCAGTCCCAGGTCTGGAGTTTGTTCCCTATGTGCTGTTCAGGAAATTGTGCTTGATGCAGAGAGTTGCATTTGAAAATACTGTGTAAATCCATTGCTGGTCTTAGTGACTATCTCTCATCGGTGTCAGTGGTGAGGATTGAAGCATCTTGGTTACTGACCTGGGGTAAAGACGCTGTCAGATATTGGTCCAGACTGGTGGGATATTAACTGAACTTTAGTTGCCTTTAGGCTGTTATCTTTGAAGTTGTGTGTACTCTCAACAGTCACAAAGTAAACATTCAGAGTTTCATTTTCACAGACGTTTTATTTAATTTTGTTAGTTTAGTTTAGCCAGGGAAAGCAGGCAAAGATATCAGCAGAGGATTATGGTAAGCTGACAAAGAATCATTTGGCCAAGGTGGGCGAAGCCAAAGGACTCGTTCATGCTAACTGGACTAGGAGGAAATTATTTCAGCCTTAATTGCAGCTGCAGTGTGGACCAGTGGCCAGGAGGACAACCAGTCTGTTGATGGAGATATGCAACCTTAAGAAACAGGACAGTTCACCTTTTCCTCAGAGGACTTAAAAATCTGTCTGGAGTTAAAGATACTTGAACTGGAGGCTGAAGAAAATGAGAAGCAGTGTCAGCATGAACTGGAGGCCAAATGTTTGGAGACCAAAGAGAGACTGTGGCATTTGGAGATCAAAGAAAAAGAGAGACTGCAGCATTTGAGATAGAAGAAAATAAAAGACTGCGGAGATTGTAGGCTGATGAAAGGGAGAAGCAACGACAAGAGGGAGATGTTGACTCTTCATCAGAGTCATACAGGTAATGGGTAAGGGAATAACTAGACCCCAGGGGCAATAAAAATCTGTAAATTTCTTCCACAGTTTCCAGAGGGGAATTACTTTAATAGTTTTAATCATATATTTGAAAGAGTATGTAAACAGTATAATGTTGACCAAGAGCTCTGGGTATGGTTCCTGACCCCCTTACTCCATGGTAAAGCTGTAACTGCTATTTCTAAATTGTGTGATACAGATTGTTTAAACTATGACAGACTGAAACAATGTTTATTGAACTGTTATAAGTTAACACCTGAAGCTTACAGAAAGAAAGTTTTGTGAACATAGATGTAAGGCAGATGAAAGTGTATGTGATTATATTTCTGAGTTAAGCACTTATTTTCATAGGTGGGTTAGTTAGTGCCAGGTTACCACTTTCAAAAGGCTGGCAGACCTTTTGGTGGGGGAACAAGCCCTTAGTACTGTGCCTGAGGACATGAGAATCTATTTGGCAGACCAGGAGTATAACTCTTCTGATGAGCTGGGGAGGAAAGGGGATCTCTACTTAGCAAGCAGGGCATCACTGCAGAAGAAGGGGATACCCAGTGCTGCACATGGATATAAAGGAATGCATGGTGGGCAACCTAAATCACCCTAACAGAGACCACCAGTAAGAGGGGAAGCCACTAGTTCAGGTACATACCCAAGATCAGGGGTTAGATGTTTTAAATTAACCAGTGAGGTCATGTAGCATACAAATATCCACTGAAGCAAGGGGGGGGGGGGGTGAGGGAGCCAGCAAGTGGGAATAACAGCATGCCAGTAGTAAGTTGTCTGGAGACAACAGGGGGTACCAAGCTATCACCAGAGTTTGTATCCTGTCTTAGCGGATGGAAGACATGCCACTGCTATAACTATTGTGAGGTCTGCAGTGGTTAAAAATGGAGCAGTGCTTGCTTATGTAGTCCACTCTAGTCAGAGCTTTAGGAGGGATCCCATTCCAAATACCTTTGGCCACAGTTCACCATGACTGGGAGGCAGAAAAGGAAGCAATCAGGTAGCTGTGTTTGAGGAATTCCTGCAGGTGTCTTGATAGGGAATGATTTTGATAATGCAGTACTTTGTGTGGATGCAGTTACATGCAGTCAGGCTTGGAGACAGGCATGTAGGTCTGGTAGGCTGGGGGAGACCCAGACAGACCCCACACCTGAAGCTGGGGCTGGCGATGTGACTATTTCAGGGAGAGAGCTACCCTGCAGCCTGAAAATTAGCCACAGCTGCTGGTAAGTACTGATGTTCTAGTGGGGAGGGTGACTGCAAGGGCAGAGGTGAGTGGTAGTACCCAGGCTGACAGGAAGGCACTGCTGTCAGAAGATAACAGACTTCCTGTGGAAGGGGAGCTGTGAAGGGGTCACAAAAATACAGTTGAGACAGGTTCAGCTCTCAGAGCCTACATTACATGGCTTGAGGGAGGTAGCTAAGGAGGCACCTGATTCTCAATGAAAAGGGGAATCTGTACACTGGAACAAGGGTTACTATGTAGAGAGTGGTCCCCTGAGGGAGGGGTAGAAGGTGAGGTAGTACAACAGTTAGTAGTACCAAAAGCCTACTGTCTGGTACCTCTAACCAAAGTCCATGATATTCCTTTTGCAGGTTATATCAGCATAAAGTGTACCAAGAGACATAGTATGCAGAACTTTTATTGGCCAGGGATTGCAAGCGATGTAGCAGGGTACTGCAGGACCAGTGTGCATTGCCAAAAAGTAGACCATGTAGGGGGCAAGGTCTAAGCTCCTTTGATGCCTTTGCCTGTGATTGAGGAGCCGTTTCAGTGGGTAGCTAGGGACATTGTGGGGCATCTGAGTACCCCAAGTTCCAGGGACGAAGTATATCCTGGTGGTAGTAGATTATACTACTAGACACCCTGAGGCAGTGGCTGTGTCCTTTGTCGAGGCAGAGAAGGTGGTAACTGCTTTTTTTAGAGATTTTTCAGCCAGGTAGTTTGCCTGAGAAAAATACTGACTGATAGAAGTGCCAATTTCATGTACCACCTCCAGACAAATGGTTTTGTGGAGAGGCTAAACACTACACTAAAAACCATGCTATGGGCATTTGCAGACCATTTTAAGAGTGAATGATAAATCTTTTCCCCATTTGCTGTTTGCATATGGAGAGGTATTCCAGGAATCCACAGGTTTTTCACCCTTTGAGTTAATATATGGGCATAGGGTGAGGAGGCCTGTAGATTTGATTCATGATGAGTGGAATAAGGTGAGTGTAAATCTCACAAGGAGTCTATTGTGGCATATGTCCTAAACCTCAGGACAAGGCTTAGGGAGCTCATGGGCTTGGTCAATGAGAACCTGGTAACAGCAGAGAAAGGTCTGGTATGACAGGAATACTCGAGCCTAATATTATGCTGTGGGACAGGACATTATAGTGCTTATTCCTGATAGGCACAGTAAGCTATAGCCAGCTGGAGTGGGACCCTTTGAAGTGGTAAGGAAGGTCAGTGATGTTAACTACATGGTGAACCTGCTAGGCAGGAGGCAGGTGCACAAATTGTACCATGTTAACTTGATGAAGCCTTACCATGATAGGGAGGCCCTTGTGTGAGTATTTGCAGTGGATGGCAGGAGGAGACTGAGGAGGATCTGGTGACTGATCTCCTCAGTGAGGCTTGGACTGACACCTCAGTGGAAGGTGTAGAAATGTCCCAGCAGCTATCCCCTACCCAGGTTTGAGGAATCCAAGCAGAGTGTGGAGATGTGTTCACGGGAAAAACCAGTACCAAGAGTGGAGTCAGCAATGCCGATGCAGATGAAATGTCAAGACACGGTATGGGTTAATATATTCCCAGACAGGCTCATTCCTCTCAAGCAACATTTCTCCAGGGTCACTTGAGAAACTAGCATGAGTCTTCAAAGGGGGCAGAGATGGGACAATGTGAGGTAGTGCCAGCTATGCCACAAAGAGTAGTCAATGCATGTATAACATATGCCAGCATAGAGGTTTGTAAAGAATTTTATGTCATTTATATTCCAAACTGATTAGTACAGACGGTTGTGTTAAACATATATTTGTAATGCTGCTTGTGTTAAAAATGTATCAGCAGTGGGTTTTGCTGAACAGACAAGAAATATGCATTTATATCTGTTGTAACTGAGAAAATGTATATATGTTAACAGGGGATGCTGAAAGGGAAGCGGTTAGTCTTAATTCAGCTAATTTTGAAAAAGAGTTTGAAATTAATTTACCTGATTTAGACCATAAAGATTTTATCTCACAGGTCTGATTTCAGCCAGACATAAATGTCTGTAAAAAAAACAGGACAGGAATCCTACTGTATTGTCCTTAGGGGTGAACTGTTTTTTTCCCCTGTAAGGGTGGAAGTTTTGAAATGGTTTTATAGCTTCCAGATGCTATAACACATTTCAGCAAATCTCTAAGTGTGTGTGTAGTGACATGTACATACATGATTCTGGCTTAGCTTCTAGTAAAGGGGGTAGTGGGAACCAGAGTCAGATGACCAGATGTATGTCATGTCATTCTGTAATCCAGCACTGAAATCATGCTTTAATACTAGATGAGACAGAAGTCTTAAGGCAGTCTGATTTTGAAACCTGACAGAGAAGGACCACTCACGTACATCATATTGCCTTGCTCTAGTAAGTGAACTAGGGGAGAGTAATTCTTTAGATCAGTCAGGAAAATATAGTGAGATTAGTTAAGTATTGTTTTTTTTTTTTTGTATCTGTGTGAACCTTTCCATCTGTGTTATTTTAATATTTCCTGTGATTGAAACTGTTTATTGTAAATATTCAGTATTTTCATGTTCTTTCTTTCTTTATTATTAAATAGATTTATACTTTTCATTGTGGCTGGTCTTTTAGGGAATGTTAACCTTTGAGAGTGCTTATATTTATTTGGTGACACTGTGGCCACTTCTGAAAGCATTGCTGCATTGGTCAAACACTACCATTTGTGTTAGTATTAATTGCATGCTGTATAATTGGATAATCTGTTAAGACCCATAGAGTAACTGGCTGGTGGCAGTGTAACTACCTTATAGACTGGCCAAAGGTGGTAGAGTGGGTAATCTGTGCCAGCCTTTCCCAGGTGTGTGTGTGTGTGTGTGTGTGTGTGTGTGTGTCAGCTACTTGGAGCAGGGACACAGAGCACTGGTTTCACAGTGAGGGTGGTGGAGGACTTGGCTTGGAAGACACTGCTGAGGACTCCACTCGACAGCTGTGTCAGTGGGAAGTCTTATTTGGGGCCTGGAGAGAGAAACAGTCTGAGGACTGAATGTGTTCCCTGTGTGCTCTTAAAGGAAATTGTGCTTGATGCAGAGAGCTGCATCTGAAAATACTGTGTGCATCTATTTTTGTTCCAAGTGGATAGCCCTCACCAGTGTAAGTGGTGAGGATTGAGGCTGCTTGATTACTACCCTAAAGGAGGGATGTCACAAAGGGTGAAAGCACTCATCTATGTACTCTTTTGTTTTTCAATAAAGGTGTATGAGATGTTCTTTGTGTTTCACTTTTGCCTTTTGTGGTTTGGGCCTAAGCATCCAACACACAAAGTATAAAAGTCTCTGTATGGGATTTGTTTTCCACAGCAAAGACAGATGTTAACTTTGTCTGACAAGAAAGAAAAAGAGTTGGGGGTACTTATCTTTTAGAAGATTGCTTACTCGAGTGTGGACTGACTGACACATTCACTACTGCTTTGGGCTCCAACAGCATGAAAGACTGATGTCATAGCGGCAGCTGACTCCCTTTATACCCAAATGTACCAATGTCAGGGTAGAGCTTCCGCCAGCCTTAGGAGAAGGGAATTTTTTACTCTGGTAGTCAGGCCAACTAAGGGCTTCTGAAGCAGGAAATCCCATAAGTCAAGACTGCAACAGTGAATACACTTGATTGCCTACATTTATGGCAAGTGTACACAACTGTACTTTTTAAACAAGTCGTATGTGTGTGATTACTTTAAAGTCTCAACTGAAACTGGCTACAATTTGTGGGTATTTTCTTCTGATTTTATGGAGGTTCAGCTTGCAACTTCAGTGCTTATGAACTACCAGTTTTCCATGTGGTTTAATGATCTTCCTAAAGAGCCTCACTACAAGAAGATATATATCAACACAAGGAGATATATATTAACTTCTAACAAAAAATAAATAAATAAATAAAATCTGCATTTTATATTTCACAATATTATATTGTTACATTACTTTATGTCCTATATCTTTATTGCACTGTATGTTTTTTGTACTTTTATTATTCTGTCTTACAGCAGTAACCAAGTAGCTAATGTAATTTTGTCTATACCCATTAATTGTCTATATTATCTTTATACATTATGTATTAAAATTTTGTTTTTGTGGAGCTTTTCTCCCCAGGCCTCCACCGAAAATGATTTTCTGACCCAGTGGACTTTCCCGGTCAGCAAATGTCAATCAATAAATAAATATACACACATACACACACATATATATATATATATATATATATATATATATATATATATATATATATATATATATATATACACACACATATATATATCACTTTTGTATAAATATGAAGCACACATACATATGTACCATAACTGCATACATAATGCACATCATTGTGAAAGTATATCACAACATGAGTGTGTTACAGCTTGGGAAAAGAGTCACTTTTGGCATTTTGGTTTATTATTCCAACTCATAGAAGGATTCAAGAACAGTAACAGAGGTGCACTATCACAAAGAGCAGTCCCTGAACTGAGCAGTATGACCAGAAAGGAATTAATTTTGCATAAATGCTGACATAGCATTGATGTACTGTGGTCAGTGTTGCATTACAAAGCCATGCATTCATGAAAGTGGTACTCACCACAGAAGATATGTCATATGACCTGGCCCATCAACAAGCTAGCTTGGCCATTATGGTTTGCATTCCCATTTGCATCAAAGCACCTTGCCATTAGGTCATTAGCGCAGTGGAGGCTGCTTGAAATAATTTCGGTAGTGAGTAATGAATGTCTGAATGCTGATAATAGAAATGGTGTTAATATGGAGCCTAAGTCAACAGAAATAATCACCTGGCTCTCTGCTACAGAATGATGAAGCTCTAGATCAGTCCTAGTGATCTAAGTTTAAGTAGCAGTTTGCGTGCTAGAAAAGCCAAGTGGGGGAATGGGAGCTGAGTGGCTAGTGCCACCTCACCCATCCTAAGTGGATGGAATGGTGGTTTCCCAGCTGACCAGTTGCTACCTTGCAAGCAGAGGTATGAAGATTATAAAGGCTGTAGTCTGACAATGCATGGGCTAGGTTCTCCCATGCTAGTGAAAGTTGACATTTTATCCTTGTGTGAGAGATTATGTACACATTGGAGGGCATAGTAGGTATTTGCTTTGAGGCAGATGCCTATATCAGCACTGAATGAATGGGGCTAGGAACTTAGTTCAGAGTAGCCCTGATGGTTGCCAGTACGACAGTGCTTGCAACTGCCTCTCACCTCACAGGGTCCAAATAGGCTGGGAATAGATCCTCATCCTTTGAGGAATGAATAGGCCAATGGATAGCAAGCACTGGGGAAAAAAGTGCTATTCTTTCTATTAAAACCTTAGTTAGATGTCATAATGTGGCCTGTTATTAGACCATTTTCCATGCTTCTGACTATAGTGTTAGTCAGAACTTATTGCCTTTGTCATCTGTGCATGTTATTACTGACACCATCCCACATTTTCTTGTTAAAAGCCATGAGAAGATGAATTTGGTTATACATTTTAGACTGCTGCAGCAAAACTAAAGTAAAATAAATAAACAAATCAATTATATTTGTTAACTTACCATCAAGAAATTCAGTAATAATTTAAACAAACACTATATTGGTGTGTTGTAATAAAATAACTGCATGCATTTATTGTATGCAGTCCTTTTTTGGAAGGATTGTCCTTATTGAGATTTATGGACTGAGAACTTGCATCTGCAGTTTGAAGAGATGACTCAGTCCCATCTGGTATGCTGAGAAGCGATCACTCTCACAGTTTCCTGCTGGAATTTATTTCCCTTTGAAAAGCTTACCTCCCTGACCCTATTGATGTCATACACATGTGCTAGATGAGCCTGGACATACAAGAACAGCTTCCCAGCTGCAAGTGTCTAACAAAGTCAATTGTTATTTCCAAACAGCTAGCCATCGCCATTTGGTTGTGACTAAACCGCAAATGTATTTTGTGCCTCTTGGTACTCCTACATGGGAAAAAAGTATTCAAAAATATGTACTCCTCTGCTTTGTGTTTTAACAATCATTTGCTGATACATGCTTACCCAATTATAGATAGCATAGCTAATGGCAATCCCAGCATGCAGTAGACATAATATGCATAACTAGTTCTGAATGGGATGCAGAACATTACTCAGATACACATACACACACACACACACACACACACACACACACACACACACACACACACACACACACACACACACACACACACACACACTCAAGTAAGTAAGTAAGTTGGGGGCTCAGCAATTCACCTATCAGAATGTCTGTGGGATACAGGACTAAACCAGACCGCCAGATAAAAACACAAGGAGATACTAGAAGGGTGTGCAAACTCCACAAAGAAATCACTCAAGCTGCAAACTCAACAAGAAAACCAAAAGCTGTGAAGGACTTGGTTTACAGCCAGATTTCCACTCAGAGTTTGACAGATGAAGAACCCCTGTCTGTTGCCTCTCATGCTATTAGACAAATTCAATTAATTTCTAATGAAAAGAGTGTATGATTTATATTATAAAACTATACAAAATGTACTTCACATAATCAAGAGCACATGGGCTGGACTCCAGCATAACTACTGTATAATTCTATTTGTTTGTTGGCTCTCTCTGAGTTACCAAATTATTTGTAGGACAAAAGAATAAAGGCCAATCTGTTTTTAAATAATATGACAAATGAGTCAATGGGACATAACTTTCTGTATACAACATGGACAATTTAACATTTAATGTAGAACAAACTATGAAAAGAACTTCATGCAATGACAAAAAATGCATCTCTTTCACAGGCTGCAGTAACCTTAGCTGTATGGGTAGATTACCACAGCTAACTACATTTGACAGATGGAAGGAGAGTCCAGGAGCCCCTAGAAAATGAGCAAAGACTGATCTTGTCCTAGAGATGCAAAAAAAGCCTATAGTGCTTTTGTAAAAGTATGTAGAGAGGACCAAGTAGCAGCTTCTAGAATACTTCTAGACTGCAGCTCTTTCCAAAAAGTCTGGTAGAGTAGTCCTTGGCCCTGCCTAGAATCATTTTGTTACGATAAGGGATTCTGGCTAACAAAGTTCACAGATGACTGCAAACTGGGAGCCATTATTGAATACCCAAATGATGTGGCTACTCTACAAAAGGGCCTTACAGAAACAGATGCTTGGTGCCAGAGCCATGGGCTCAAGCTCAATGCCAAGAAATGTATAGTTATCCCCTTTGAGAAAAAACATGTACCCATGAATTTACCACATAGGTGGCAGTACACTAAACACTAAAAGTGTGATAAGAGACTTAGGGACACAGGTGGACAGTGGTCTCACCTTCAATAACCACATCGCCACAACAGTCAGGAAATCCTTTTATGTGGCACACCTCATCACTAAGGGCTTTTCATCCAGAAAAAAAGGTCATTGTCCCACTGTACTCATCCCTCATTAGACCCATTATAGAATACAGTACCCCATTTGGTATGTACCTCTCAAGACATCTGCAACAACTGGAATGGCCGCAGAAATACCTCACTAAAAGAATCACAGGCCTAAAGCAGATGCCCTATGCTGACCACCTTAAAAAACTTCAGCTATACTCTGTCGTATATCTTCTAATCCGAGGCAATCTCTGCTTAACATACAAGGCCATGTCAAACCCAGAGCTGTTGGACATGCTGCAAGTAAAGAAATCCCAATCCCTCGGAGCCACATGCTTCAGGGATCTAAACCTTGTCATCACATTAAACAAAACATGCTGGAGGGATAGGTTCATGACCCAGAGACTCCCCAGACTCTGGAATAGACTGCCCATACATGTCAAGCAGAGTGCCTCTTTGGCCCTCTACAAAAGGAACCTTGATGATTGGATGGGATAATGGAAATTCACCCCGGGGATTACGTCAGTCGCCCTGCTAGATAGGGGTCCAGGGAAGTAAATAGTGTGGGAAGAAATAGGCAGGGAATTGTTATGGCTAGGCTTGTATAGGCCCTAGGGCCGATAGCCTAGTACCAACCTATGAACCTAAGACAATAGCCTTAGGCAACCATTAGGAAATAGCCTGTTTTGACACACATTGTCCCTTCTTCTTACCTTTACAAGAAATGAACAATAGATCTAAAGTTTCAGAAGATTTAGTTCTGTCAAGATAATACCTGAGTTGTTTGTAGATATCCAAGGTGTGTAGTATCCTTTTTCAGTAAAAAAAAAAAAAAAAGGGCAGGTAGAGGGATAGTTTAGCTTAAAGTAAACTCCAATACCACTTTGGCATAAAACAAGGGTTATTTTTGAAAGAAATCCTGTCTTTGTGGAAAATGAGATAAGGTCCTTTCACCATAAGAGTTTTCAACTCAGGTACCCTTCTTGCAGAGGTCAGAGCAATAAGGAAAACTTTTTTCTATGTTAAGTACCTTAAATCGGGCTGGTTCAGATGGACCAAGTATTAGCTTCTCTAACACAAAAATTAAGATCCCAAGGAGGGGACACCATTTTTTATGGAATCCTCTTTTACAAAACTCCTTTCAAAAAAATTTTTGACATGCGACTACACTGAAAGAGAAGGATCAATGGTCAGATATGCTGGAATGGCCAGTAAATGAACCTTGAAAGGAGAATAACAACGGCCGTAGGATAACCTTGAAAGGAGAATAACAACGGCCGTAGGATAGTAACACACAAATATTGTAAAACCAGAGAACAACTATCCCCGAATATGTGCTGGTTATGTTGTTGGCTCCATTTGCCAGTTTATGATTTTTTAGTAGCAGGCTTTCATGCCTCCATAAGTACCTGATGCACATCCTCAGTAAACAGGTAACTGAGAGGAATTTAGTCCCTATCATCCAGGCAGTTAACTGAACTTGACTGATGTCAGGTTGTGTCAAACATCCCTATTCTGTTGTGTGAGTAGATCCAGTCTGTGAGGAAGATTGTGGTAATTGCCCCTGCTCATTTCTAAAAGAAGGGAGAACTAAGGTTGCCTGGGCCAGAAGGGAGTCATCACAGTGATCTTGGAGGATTTCTTCTGAATTTTGTGAAGTACCCTAGATATTAATGCAGACTGCGGTGGTGGTGCTGCTGTAGCGTTGTTGCCTCGCATAAGACGTTGTCCCGTTCGATTCTCAGAGCGTCTTCTGTGTGGAGACATGCATGAATGGGCGTACCTTCGTTGAAGGTTGTGCGTCAGAGCTGGCAACTCGGCACGTAAAAATCTACTGCCAATCATTTCCGCTATGGCGACCCCTAACTGGGAAAAGCCGAAAGACAACAACAACAACAACCCTAGATATTAATGGAAAAGCATGCAGGAACATCCTTGTCCAAGGAAAAAGAAAAGGTACCTATATTCTAGAGTCCAAGAACAGAATCTTGCCAGTTGATTTTTTAGAAAGGAGGCAAAGATGCCTGTCGCTCGTCCCTCTGTAACATAGATGACAAGCAGGCGGGTATTTTGTTTATATGCTTTAATACATAGAAACACATTAGGATTGATAGCAGCATTGTAAAATATAAACGAACTGATTAACAGACAGACCTTACATACATACATACATACATGCTTACATCTCAACAGCTTACTACAAAATGGCAGTCAGGCTGACACGTGCATACACACACACATTGATCTATATCCTCCCAGTTAAAAAGATTGCCCTTACTAAAACAAAACATTAGAGTTAGACATGCATTATTATAGACATTAGAATCAAACACAGTGTTCATGTCCAAGTTGCCATGTATCTGTTATATGGTCTTGTAACATAACAATGTAGACTGAATTTAGCAACTGGGGCAGTCTTTGGTGAACAACTCATTTCAGGAACTTTTGGATTCATCACAGGAATGGGAATATTCTCTGGAACTTCCACTGGAATTGGAACACCGGGCAACTCACTCTGTGATAAAGAGTCTTTCTCACAGGCTATGTGCTGTGATATAGTCTCAGACACTGGTCTCAAATGTTTCTGATCCCACCTAAACTCTGGTTCTTGTGATTCCACAATGTGCAATCACAGCTCTGGGCAAATATTTTCATGACACCAATCCGACCATAACTTTTGGACGTTTGCATCCTTACCACTTCTTCTCATAATGGATTGAGCAATTTACTGGTCTTGTCATAGTAGAATGTCTGGGTTAAATGCTTCTTCAACAGATTGGCTTTCAATGACCAGTTGTTCTTGACACAAAGAACCAACAGTTGATAACTGATTGGTAATGTGGTTCTGGTTTGTCTCGACAGAAGTCTGTGGGCAAGTGAACCAAGATGTTTATTATGAGGAATGTTTCTGAGATTCAAGAGATTCAGGAAAATATCACTATTGTCTCATTTTAACTTCTCTAGTAACTGTTTTGCACTTTGAACTACATGTTCTGCCAAACCATTTGACTGCAGATACTTTGGGTTACTTGTGACATGAGTAAAGTCCCATTCTTCAGCAAATCTTTTGAATTGTTGGCTTGTAAACTTCGTGCCATTGCCAGAAATAACTTAGCGCAGACTAACATGGACTGCAAAATGATGCTTCATCTTAGTAATGATAGAACTGGATACTAGATTAGGAAGTAGTTCAATATCGAACCAGTTGGAATAAGAGTCTACTAACACCAAATAATGTTGACCATTCCACTCAAAAATGTCGGCGGCTACTGTCGACCAGGGTAGTTCAGGAATCTGGTTTAGCTGAAGTGCTTCCTTCTGTTGATGTGGCTTTGTACAATTACACACTGAACAAGATAATATCTTTTGACATAAAAGGCCAAAATACTAGCTCTCTCACCCTTCTTTTGGTAGACTCTGTTCCTGGGTGACCACAGTGCAAAACAGTAATGTACTCTTGTTGCTAGGACTTTGGAACAATTTCTTTCTCACCTTTCATAATGATACCTTTGCCAGACAAAATCTCATCTCTGTATGGAAAATAAGGCTGCACTTCTTGAGGTAAGTTAGATTGCTTTCATGGCCATCCTTGATTGATAAAGTGGTTGAGCCTTTGTAAAACTGGATCTGTGGCTGTGTGATCATGACTTTAAAGTCAAGGCTCTCATTCTCATGCTGTTCTGTGGTGTTTCTGGGTGATCTGGATAATATATCAGCAAGATAAAGAAGTTTGCTTTTCTTGTAGACAAGAGTGAAATTATACTTTTGCAATCTCAACATCATGCGTTGCAATCTGGCTAGAGCTGAGTGCATAGGCTTTCTTAAGATTGTGACTAGAGTTTGGTGGTCTGTTTTGATCTGGATAGATCTACCATAAACATAATCATGGAACTTCGAACATATAAACACAATTGCCAAAAGCTCTTTCTCTAACCGAGCATACAACATTTCAGTTTGGGTAAGAGTTCTCAATGCATAGGTAACAGATTGACCCTCTTGTAGAATGACTGCACCAAGAGCAAATTCCGAAGCATCACATGAAAGAGTAACCGGCTTGTGAACTTCATAGTATCTAACAGTTGGTGGTGTAGCAATTCTGTTTCAGGACATCAAATGCTCTTTGGTGTTGCTCTAACCAAGACCAGGATACATCTTTATGTGTCAGCACTCTAAGCGGTGCTGAACGTTGGCTGAAGTTTGGAGTGAACTTGACTAGGTAGTTAGCCATGCCAAGAAAACATTATAGGGCTTGAACATTGTCTGGAGCTGGCATCTTGAGATCAGCTATTTGCTTTGAAGGGTCTGGTCATAGGCCTGAACTGGTAAATAGATGACCAACATAAGTAACCTCTTGTAACCTGAATTTGCATTTCTTTGGATTGAGCTTAAGATTCACTTGACGTGCTCTTTCCAGAACTTTTCTGAGGTTTCTGTCTTGCTCAGCTTCACCATTACCTCCTACTAGTATGTTGTCTACTATAATAGCACAAGGATATCCAGAAAAAAGTTGCTGCATTGCACATTGAAAGACTTCATTTGCAGAATTTTACCCAAATGGCATTCTCAAAAATATGTACCTGCCAAATGAAATATTGAAAGTAGTAAGTAATGAGGATTTCTTGTCAAGTTGAATTTGCCAAAATGAACTCTTTGCATCTAAGACAAAAAACAGTGGCATTTGGCATCAGAGCTGTGACTTCTTAAATTCTGCGCTTTGGGTGATGAGGTCTTTTTAGAGCTTTGTTCAAATTTTGTGGATCAATACCTATTCTGATGTCATCTGAGGTTTTCTTATGAGCTACCACCATGGAAAATATCCATTTACTTGTTTCTGCAACTGGACAAATCATACCTTGTCACACCATTTTATCTAGCTCAGTTTTGGCTCTGTCCTGCATGGCTGTTGGAACATTTTGAGTTGGTCTGATAACTGGACTGACATCTGGAGCTAACTTCATGGAGTACACAACTGGAAGCTTCCCTAATTCCTAATTTGTCTTCGAAAAGATTAGCATAAGTAGAAAAAATTTACTGGGTGAAATTAGAGCAGTGGTCTTTCAATCTAACTTGATGACTTCCTTATTAAATGAAAGCCGTCCCATTTTCAAACTGTCTCTAAGCCCTAATAATGATTGGATGTGCCGCTTGACCACATAAAATAAGATGTAGCCTCTCCCAGTAGAGTAACATGAAAGCACTACTGAACCTTTAGTATCAGTTTCTTCACCACCATAAACAACAAGCTTCGCACACTTTGCCAAACCAAGCCTTTCACTATGACACACTCTAGCAAATGCTTCTGCTGACATAACATTACACTTGGAACCTCTGTCAACCTTGAGCTCTATGGGTTTTCCATTTATCCAAACAGTACAAAATACTTCATTCTTTGTCCTTAAATCTATTGCAATTAACTGTTTCAGGAAGCACTGATACACCATCAACATAAAGAGTTGGGTTGCAGCTCTGTAATTGATCAACTTGTTTCTTGAAATGTTCCCTTTTAATAAAAGAATGGGCCTTTTGATGTACAAAACCATTTAATATACCGTATTTCCCCGAAAATAAGACCAGGTCTTATATTCTTTCCCCTGCTGAAGTACGTTTTAGGGCTTATTATCAGGGGATGCCTTATTTACCCCACCACCCCCATCCCCCATACAAGAATCTACATTTATTCATGTACAAAAATTGATTTATTCATGTACACAAATTGACATTTATTTGGTACTTTTCTGTTACTGGGCAACAGTTCTAAGTAACACGTTAACAGTTGTGTGAGAATTCTACATAAACAGTGCAACAAACATTTCAGCTTCAGAATATCTACACCTTGGCTTTCACAGTGCAATATTTCATGCTTAACAGAAAGTGCAGAAAAATCTCAATATATGTGTATTGGAGGAGGGGAATAAAACTGAAAGCAGAAGCAATCCATTCTGTTGACCCGATAACAGAAAAGTTATTCAAATACAGTCATGTCATCTTCTGGAACATTATCATAAGTCTCCAACCCCCGAATTCTGGCCAGAATTTCTTGCAACTCCATTTCCTGCAGAACCATTGGCCCCAATCTGTCATACCTAGCAATAGAGCTCTCCTTAATGAGCACTGCTTGTCCAAGTAGCCTGTTCGTAGTGCATTGGCAACACAGCTGTCAGTGGTTTTATCCCGTGTATTTTTCACCCAAGTCACAACCTCTTGCAGGCTAGGCTTCACAATGTCTCCATGCTGATTTCTCTCCATTCAATTTTCAGTGTAGTCATTGAGTTCCATGTGGAAATGGTCCTTGAATGGCTTGTTTATTGCAATATCAAGAGTCTGGAGATAGGCAGTCATTCCTCCGGGAATCATTGTTTGATCTATTCTTCTCCATGCAAAGAATTTCTTCATGTCTTTAGCTCACTGAGTGCTGGCTGAAAACCAGACTAGCAGTCCTCTTTCGCCACCTTGCAAAACAAGTGGCAACATTACATCGACCCACTTCCTTATAACTGCTTGTGTGCACCAGGCTTTTTCGGTTTCAAGAATGTAAATGCCTGAAACATGTTCGATCTTATCTTTTTTGCACTTACTTGGACAGTGCTATTTTAACCTGTGCATCAGTAATACTGGATGTCTGGCAGTCTACTGGTATTGTGATTGGTCTTTTGGTGGGGTAGAGAGGGGTAAAGTTGACACTGAATCTGTCAGCCAGTATATTGGCAATATCTGTTGGCGCAGTATAAGAGGTGCTGTTGTGCAATAGCTCCGAGCAAATCTGGGTATTGCCATGGAGATTCTTTACATGACTATAGAAGGCCTTGTGGTTGTCTTTACTATCTGCTGCAATTCTGTTTTCATAGCTAGCTTTAGAAGATTTGATGAGTGATCTCAACTTTTTGTTGAGGCTGATAAGGGAGTTTTTCCAGTCTTGAGACTTTACCTTATTCCGCATCAGTTTCACCCTTCTGTTGTAGAGTTTGTTTGTGGCAGGGGGCAACCAGATTGGCTTCCTTTTTTGGAGGAGAGCATCTTGGTTCTATTGGGTATGGCACGATCCATGCATTTGTGTAGGTGTTCGTACAGGGCATTAGTGTATGATTCGGCAGTCATGCAGCTGTTCTCCAACTGCATGTGTGCCGTGAAATTAGCCAGCTCTGTTTTTAGGAGCTCAAAGTTAACTTTGGAGAAGTTTTTCATGGTGGTTACCTTTGCTGGGGTGGGTGGGATGTGGATTTCCAAGGTGATTAGTTTGTGGTCGGATCTAACCAAGGACGAGTTGACTATTGGTGTAGAGCAACAGTCGCCCATGTTAGTAATGACCAGGTCAAGGATGCTGCTACCTCTAGTGGCGGTAAGAACAAGCTGGTCCAGGGCATTGGAATTAATGAATTCCAGGAAACGTTGGGCAAGTGTATTTGAACATGAGTAGTTTTCCCAGTTAATGGAGGGGTAGTTGAAGTCGCACAGTGTGAGAGTGTTAGGTTGGACCCTGATATTCTCCAGGGTGCTAAGGAATGTGGAGTGCGAGTCTAGGGACATGGTTGGGGACCTATAGCAGGCCATGACCTGAATCTCTGTCTTAACCAATGTTAGCTGCAGCTGAAGTATCTTGGATGCATTATGTTGGGCTGCCAGTCTGGAGGTGTGTGTATAAAATGTTTGCATGTTTGTGCAGTATTGCAGTAAAGTTATTTCACAAAATACAGCCATTACAGAGCATATTTCGCATCTTTAATACCACACACAACTCTGTCCTTTATCAACTCATCCCTTAAATCACCAAATCTGCACATTTTAGCTTTGTTTCTCAAGTCAGTTATATATGTTGCAAAAGTTTTACCAGGCTTTTGATCCCTTATGTAAAAATAAGTGCCTTTCCATTGAAACATTTGTCCATAGCTCTCAACCTTCTATCTCCGAAATGAGGAACACTAGCCCTCATAATGTGAAACAAATGGGCAAAATATGGAGCACATGTTAACAGCTTACTAATAACTTCAACTAGAAAGGTCATATAGTGATTAAAATGCACTGGTTTTATTTGTGAAAAAAGATCTTTTAATGAATGAATATGATTGTTTTCCATTTACCATGGATGTCAGTTAAAACATTACTACCACTGACTACCACTGAATGTGTGACTGAGTCTTACAGTGTGGAACTTTGAGGAACATGAACTTTTTAAAACTTCAAATCAGGTACGTTCCTTGTAATGAGGTATACTTGAGAGGTATGCATTTGTCTGGGGGTTGCACATTTCTCTAAATTTATATTTTAAGCAATCATGGTCCTCCCTTGACTCAGTCTGTACAACAGTATGATGGTTTCCCCCCTCTCCTGCATAGATAGCAGTTGCATACACAAATGAATGCTCCCTTTCCATGGCTTCTGACTCAGCTAAATTAAGCAGAATAAATGCCTTTGTATGGTCATCTTTATCAGAAAATGCAGCCTGTATGAAAATGTAGTACTCTTGCTCAAACACTCTCCAGTTCTCTGCAATATTACTGTCAAATACAAGTGCACTGGGTTTTCGAAATCTGTCTGCCATGCCCACAAAATGTACGCAGACACACTGAAAATATGGCCTTTGTAATTATGTACAAAACAGGTTGTTCTGTCAGCTTGTAATAAAATTCAAATGCTCAGTAATCTGGATGGCGCAAGTTGTGCAGCGGTAGTGCTGTCACCTCACAGCAACAGGATCTTCATCATGTTACACTGTTGCAGTCATTACACTTGGGTTATCCTGCTGTCAAGCGGTTCCCCAGTCACCCTGAGTTCCAAAGTCTTGGTCCGGCGTCAGTTGCTGTCGCCTCTTTGACGTCAGTGCGACAGATGCAGCCAACGTCATTTTCTTCGGTCTTTCTTGCCGCATGGTGCCCGAAGCAGAAACAGTTCACAAGTGCCGGTCGGCTGACTCCTGAGATTTTCATTCCGAATCCACAACCGAAGTCTTCTAAAAAAGCTAAGTACCCCATTGGGGAAACATTTTCTTGCCTAAGGCCGATGTCAGTAAAAGTTAATAACTGTATTTCTTGTGGGAAGCAAATACCTCATGAGGATTTCCACTCCTACTGTATTCCATGCCTAGGCCCAGACCACAACGTCACTGCTTGTCGGTTTTGTGCTAGGTTTAACAAGCGCACTATTAAACGTTGGTTTGATTTTGCCCAACATTATTTTGGCAGAAAATTCAATTACACCATACCGTTGGAACTTCCGACGACCAGAATACATAAAAAGCGCAAAGGCAAGGACAGGCATCTGAGGCCCAAAACTGACAACGAGGCCTCTTCTAGGCCGGTCGCCGGTTCCCCAGTTTTCAGCGAGGTGCTTACGCAGCCCCTGATGACCGCTTCTACAGAACCACAGACCACCTCCGATTCCCACGTGGAGCTGGCTGGGCCTTCGGATGCACTAGGTATTCAGCTTACTGAACCTAACCCTACAGAGGAAACCGAAGTAGCTGAGCAATCCACAGCTACAGAGGGTGTTTTCAGACCTACCCAGTTTACCATTAAACCCTCTGTTAAGTCTAAGACCCCCTTAAAAGCAATGAAACAGACGCAGCATTCTCCAGGACAGGCTTCCATGCCTAAGAAACAAATGCTAAAAATGGCAGAAGACTTAATCACCCTGATCAGGGGGTCCCATCCCCCTCCAGATAAAAGGCCCAGACAAGATGCAGACTATGAATCTTCTGACCAGGTGTCCATTTCCTCAGACTCATCCTCAGACCTAGGATATTCCTTACCCCCTTATGTGGATTCTGATGCTGAGGAATCAATTCCAGCCTCTCCGCCTGAGGACTACTCCTTTGGGGAGACCTTACATACCATGAGGGAACATTTCCACTGGGAAGGCCAGGATTACTCAGAATCCAAGAAAAGGCTTAGAGACTTCCTTTTATTGCCTCATCACAGACCCCTTGCTATCCTGCCAGTATTAGATATTCTGGATGATGTGTACACTGAATCCAGCTTAAACCCTGACTCTTTACTCTTTACCCCCAGCCCCAGTTAAACCTGATAGATATTACAGAGTCCCTGACTCTCACAAATTTCTGTACAAAAGCCCTGTTGCTGACCCTGAAACTATTTCTCAGGGTCCCAAAGGGATTAAGGCCTCATCAGCTAAAAACTCAGTTCCCTCTGACAGAGATTCCAGAGCATTAGACAGATGGGGAAAGAAAGTATATACGTCTGCAACTTTAGCAATGAGAGCCTTGAATTGCCAGTTTCACATGCTAAAATATCAACATTTTTTAATGTCTCAGTTGAAACAAAAGATGCTTCCAGATTCAAATCCTCCTAATTTTGAAGAAATGCAGGATTTATTGCATGCAGCTGAACAAGTGGGAAAACATACTTTGCAATGTGGGTTTGATTCCTTAGAGGCCTCCTATAGAGCAGCAGTTACAGGCTCTGTCATTAGAAGGCATACTTGGCTAAAAGAACATACGTTACCCGATCATGTTAAGGCCAAATTATTGGATGCACCTTTACAGCGGGATATGTTTGGAGTTAAGGCAGAGGAGGTGTTATAAAAGATGGAGGATAAGGCAAACGGTGAAAGATTTCTTACAGGTTCAGCCTCCTCGTTTCAGCAGAAATTGGCCAACAAAAAATTGGTCCTTTCCAGTCACGGACAGACCTCAAAGGGGCAGATATAGACGTCCAAGAGGTAGAGGTCAGGCACAAGGCCCTTACAGACCTTGACAATGGGGTACACCAGGCCAGAAAGAAGGGGAAGACAGGCCTCAACCTTATAAAAAGCAGCCTCAATAACTTTCCACTGCATCTGCCAAACAGCTCTCTTGGCAGCACCCTTAGGGGGAAAACTGGCACTTTTCCATCACAATTGGCATTGCATCACCAAAGACAAATGGGTTCTCAACATTATATCTCAAGGTTACAGGTTCCACTTTCACACTCTGCCAAAGTTAAAAGGAATGCCAAATCTGCCACCAAATCAATGGGCAGAGGCTTAAAAACAAATACAGCACTCATAGACATGAGAGCTATTCAATAGGTACCACCACAAGAGCAAGGACAAGGATTTAACTCAAGACTCTTTCTAGTTCCCAGAAAGGACAAAGCCTGGAGACCCATTCTGGACCTTTCTTCTCTGAACACTTACCTGGATGTTCCGAAATTCAAAATGTTGACACTACAGCAGCTTCTTCCCATGCTGGGCAAGAAAGCTTGGCTCGTGACTTTGGACCTCAAAGAGGCATACCTGCACGTCCCTATCAGACAAAACTGTAGAAGATACCTTCTCTGCACTGCCCTTTGGCTTATCTACTGCGCCCAAGGTCATCACAAAGTGCCTGGCACCAGTAATTGCATTTTGCAGGCAAAAAGGAATTCAAATTTATCCATACCTGAATGACTGCCTGATTCAAGCAGAGAGCAAGGACATCATTCTAAAGCATTTGGCGTACGTAAAAAAGTTATTAAGTTGCCTGGGGTACACAGTAAACGAAAAGAAATCAAAACTAGTGCCCTCAGAACAGATAATATTCCTGGGTGCCAGCTTGAACACAACAGCCCAGATGGCGTATCTCACGTTAGACAAGCAAAGACAACTGACTCAATACTTTCATTTAATGCCAACAAAAAAACAACTCCCTGCAAGAAAAATTCTGCAGGTCTTGGGCTACATGGCATCTTGCATACTACTAATTCCATATGCCAGACTGCATATGAGGAAACTACAATGGTACCTAAAGAGTGTATGGTCTCAACACTGTCAAAGTTTGGAAACAGTTCATAGGTTCATACTAGGCTATCTGCCCTAGGGCATTTATAAGCCTAGCCAGAGTGTGTTTGGCTTTCGCAACCCATTTTAAATGAATTTTGCTATGCCCTTTTTCGAGGTTAGTATACTGTGCCTCTGTCTAGCAGTGACACAGAAGTGATACCCGGGGTAAACCTATGATCTTCCATCCACTCATCAAGATTCCTCTTGAAGGGAGTCAATGAGGGACTCTGCCTAACCTGGACTGGGATTTTATTCCAGAGTGAAGGGAGCCTCTGGGTTATAAATCTGTCCCTCCAGCATGTCCTATTTATTTCAGTGCTGAGGTTCAAGGCTCTCAAGCGCGTAGCTCGATGGGATTTGGATTTTCTGAGGTGCAGCATGTCCATTAATTCCGGGTTGGACATGGCTTTATATGTCAGGCACAGATTACCTCTGAGTAGGTGGTATGCCACTGAGTAGAGCTGGAGTTTCTTTAACCAGGCAGCATATGGCATCTGTTTGAGCCCTTTGATCCTCTTGGTGAGGTACTTTTGGGGTCTTTCCAGTTGCTGCAGGTGTCTGGTAAGGTACATCCCAAAAGGGGCATTGTACTCAATTATGGGTCTGATGAGGGATGAGTAAAGAGGCACGATGACCTCCCCTGATCTAGATGTGAATCCCTTCATAATTAGGTGGGCTATATAAAATGTTTTTCTAACCACTTTGGCAACATGGTTTTCAAATGAGAGATTGCTATCAACTTGGGTCCCCAGGTCCCTAATTACTTCTTCCCTACTTAATGGATTACCACCTATGTGGTAATTTGTGGGCACTTTGTTTTTGCCAAAGGGGATGACTATACACTTTTTGGCATTTAGCTTGAGGCCATGGCTCTGGCACCAGTTGTCTGTTTCTGAGGCCCTTTTGTAGGATGCTTGTGTCAGCTGGAGAGTCGATTATGGTGCCTAGTTTGCAGTCATCTGCGAACGTGGTCAGCCACAGTCCTTCCATGTTGGCCTGTACCTCCGAGAAATATATACCGAACAAGAGAGGTCCTAGGACTGAGCCTTGTGGGTTGCCACTTGTAACTGGTTTGGAGTCTGACATGGCTCCAGCAATTCTAACCATGTGGGTTCTGTCCTTGAGCCAGTTTGCAACCCATCTAGTGACATAGAGGTGTATATTTAAGCTGGTGAGCTTATCTATAATACCTTAGTGGGGTATTGTATCGAAAGCTTTTGCGAGGTCCAGGTAGGCTGTGTGGACCACCTTCCCCACGTCTATGGCCTTGGTGACTGTTTCAAAGAAATCGACCAGGTTTAAGAGGCAGGATCTGCCTTTAACAAAGCCGAACTGGGTGGGATACAGTGTCTGTAGGTCCCCAATATCTTTATTTATGAGGTCCATGATGATCCTTTCCATAGCTTTGCAGACCAAGCTAGTCAGGCTTATGGGGCGATAGTTTCCAGGATCCGTTGAGGCACCACCTTTGTGGAGAGGGACCACTGTTGCTGCACGCCACTCTTTGGGTACATATCCTGTGGTAAGGCTGAGATTGAACAGTAGTTTTATGTTTGGGTTTCGCTCTTCTTGGAGTTCATGTAGGACGCAGCCCGGGACACTGTCTGGTCCCATTGATGCTGTGTTTTTTGCTTTGGAGAGGGTGGCTCTTACCTGAGCATCTGAGATGTCAGGGTGGAAGCACTCTGCTGGGATAGATATTTGCCCTTTTGGTGGGGGGGGGGGAGTTTGCGCTGAACCTGTCAGCTAGGATGTTGGCAATGTCTGTGGGTTTGGTGTATTTTTTTGTCATTTTGGACTTATTCTGAGCATATCTGGGAATTCCCACCCAGGTTCCTAACATAACTAAAGAAAGCCTTGTGATTATCCTTAGTGTCCTGTGCAATTTTTCTCTCGAAGCTGGCCTTAGACGATTTTATGAGTGCCTGTAGTTTTTTGCTTATACTGATCAGAGGTGCCTTCCCTTTTTGGGATTTTGCTCTATCATGTAGTAGCTTCCTCCTTCTATTGTATAGTTTGTTTATGGCTGGGGTCCACTGGACAGGACATCTGCCTTTGGAGGACTGGGTCTTGGTTTTATTTGGGATTGCATGATCCATGCATTCCTGAATGTGTTCATAGAATGCGTTTATAAAGGATTCTGCGGTCTGGGCTGTATTTTCCACAGGCCCGGATGCTTTGAAGGATTCCACCTGGGTTTTGAGGAGTGTGAAATTTGCTTTAGAGAAGTTTTTCACTGTGGTTTTCTGGGCAGGGGGTGGGGTCGGGATGTGAATATCCAGTGAGATTAGTTTATGGTCTGATCTTACCAGTGAGGGATACACTTCTGGTCTGGAGCATAGAGCCCCCATGTTGGTGATGATCAGGTCCAGTATGTTTTCCCCTCTTGTGGGAGTGGTAACAAGTTGTTCCATAGCATTTGAGTTTATAAATTTTAGGAACCTTTGGGCTAGGGTGTTGGAGCTAGAGTAGCGCTCCCAGTCTGTTTGTGTAGTTGAAGTCACCCAATATAATGGTGTTTGGAGAGACCTTCATATTTTCCAGTGTTCTCAGGAAGGCCGAGTGGGGTTCCTGGGTTTGGGAGGGTGGTCTGTAGCAGGCTATAAACTGGAAGGCAGTTTTACCCACTGTTAGTTGCACATGGATAGTCTCTGATGCTTTGTGCTGTGCCACCAACCTGGAAGTGTGGGTATCTTTGACGAATATTGATACTCCCCCTCCTTTTGTGGTTCAGTCCAAGTTTTGGAGCTGAAAAGCATGGTATGAGGTATAACCTGGTAGTGCTGTGGTGCTCTTGGGAGTCTTGAGCCAGGTTTCTATTACTGCACAGATATCGATGTTCTCCATGCTAAGGAGAGTTTTGAGTGTGTGCATCTTGAGGTTTAGACTTTTGGTGTTGAGTAGCATTACTCTTAGTTTCTTATCCCTTGTGATACCTATGGAGGTGGGTTTGTCTTTTTAGCCTTGCCTAAAAAAGGCACTATGGGGGTGGCAAGAGCCTCTGCCAATATCCGAAAGCCTAGGGGTGACAGGTGCAAGCCGTCCCTAGCAAAGCATCGTGGCTTGTCGAGCATGTCATCCCAGGCTGACAGGCATTGGATCCCCTTTGAATGACACCAATACGTAAGTCAATTGTTGAAATTGATCATCTTGTCTTCATATTGTGGCATCATTCTTGGTGAGGGTAAGATGCTACTCAAGGTCAGGGTCATACCGGCCTGGGCTACATGCTCAGAGAGCTCCTCTATGTCTCTTTTCATGTAGTCCAGGGAGGTACGTCTCCGGTCATTCACACCAGCATGGACAATGACTGAGTCATATTTGTACTTGCGTTGAAGTGACCTGAGTGCTTGTGTTATGTGGCGGATCCTAGCGCCCGACAGGCAGCTCACCATGACCTTCTCCTTGTTCAGCCTGGTGAGCGGGACATCAGTGTGCCTGATAATAGAGTCACCTATTACAAGTGTATCGGGTGTGTTGTTTAGCCTTAAGGGCTGTGACTGTTCGGCACACTGGCTTTGTGAGCTATGTGTTACATGTGTTTTGTTTTGGGGTAGCGATTGCTTGATTGTCTGCTTTGGAGGTCTCTGCTGCTTAGGCAGATTTTTATTTAGAGCCTCCGAGTATGTTTTTGTGTGTTTATGTGTTTGGTTTGCTGTCGTGGTAGGTCTTTGTGAGACTGGAATTGTAGTGAGTGTGGTTTCCATCTCCTTCTGGCTGGTTACGCCAGTACTGAGTTGAAAGAGCTTAGCCTCCAGTTTGGCTATATGGTTGCATCTCTCACATGTGATGGAATTTGTTGGGAGGAGGAGAGGGTTGTCTGTGTACATGAGGCAGTTGTAACATTGCCTCAAGATTCTCAGATTCACCAGCTGGATCGGAGAGGAGATTGACAACTGACTTTTGGACATGCTAGAATAGTACTGGGAATTCCTTTATAATTGAAAGAAAGGGCCAATGGGGAACAAGGTACTCAAGGGGAGTTTGTGAGGGTGTAGTGCTTTTAATTTTTTAGTGCTGACTTATATAATTGCTTTAGTGAGCAAGTGCCAGGCTTTAGAGTAGGAATTAGGGTGTTTATTATGAGAACTAGATCAGTTCTAAGGGAAAAAGTGAAGAGCAGACTTTGTGGAGCCTAGAATGGTTTAAACCCAGTTAAGCAGAGCTGCCCAATGCTGCACTATGAGCAAAATTGCGCAAAGCCGTGCCAAAACGGGTTTTATACAGGGGGACTTGAAAGAGCTAGAAATTGGCCCAAACCAGCCAATACACTACCAGATTCTTGTGCTGGGAGCACTCCTCCAGGGATAGATAGGCTGCTCTAAGCTCCCCACTCCCACTGGTGAACAAAGAAGCCTCCCTTTATCCAAGAAAGGAAATGGGCAACACAGGAACTTTCCAAAAGTCCAGAATACAGCAAAGCCTGTATTTGGACTACTCTAGGCCAGGAAAGATGGGAAACAAGGATAATTTTTATTTTATAGCACTAATTCCATGCCTTCAACAGGAGTTTCGATGGTGGGCTCAAGCTTGTCGCCTCAACAAGGGACAGCCTTTTACTCAACCCACAGCCAGGCAGACACTGACAACAGATGCATCAGATTACGCCTGGGGAGCACACATGGCAGGAAAATGTATTCAGGGCGAGTGGCCCACAGAGCAAAGACATCTCCACATCAATCAAAAAGAGATGCTAGCTGTACAAAATGCTATTACAGCTTTCAAGTACCTGCTGCATCCAGGACAATTACTACTAAAGACAGACAACACCACAGTTATGTGGTACATAAACAAGCAAGGGGGCACACACTCCTACCCCCTCTGCAGACAAGCCATGACATTGTGGAACACAGCTCTAGACATACCAAGTTCGTCTGCAAGCACAATTCCTGCCAGGAGAGAAAAACACACTGGCAGACGACCTAAGCAGAAACATCATGGACCCCCACGAATGGGAATTGAATCCACAAATATTCAGAATGATAACACAAAAATGGTCGAGACCAGACATAGATCTGTTTGCATCCCCAATGAACTGCCAATTACAGAAATTCTGCACAAGGAGCTACCATCCACAAGCATGGAAAGTGGATGCCCTCTCATTCAGCTGGAAAAAACTACAAGTATACGCTTTCCCTCCTTTACCTCTCCTTCCAAAGGTACTCATAAAAGCCAGGCAGGAAGAGCCAAAGATGATCCTGATTGCACCAGACTGGCCATGCCAGCACTGGTACCCAATCTTAAAGAACTTGGCACAAGAACCACCCTGGATTTTGCCTCAAATCCCACAGTTGTTGACACAGCACAACAATCGGATACTTCACAGCCACCTAAAGACCTTAAATCTAGCTGCATGGAAAATTCCTTAGCCAAGCAAGCATTGCCTCTCATCAAAGCTATTATGGATGTCATTCTGGAGGCCAGAAGGCCTAGCACCAGGAAAGCATATTGGGATAAATGGAAGAGATTCTGTGCCTGGAACGAAGCGCACAGCCTTGACCCTCTTGTCCCAAACATTCCTCAGATACTTCAATACTTAACTGAGATGCTGGACTAGGGCCTCTCCTTCTCATCCATCAAGATCCATGACTCAAACATTTCTGCTCATTACAATATGGATCCACCAATTTTTTTCTAATCCTTTGCTCAAACAATACCTCAGAGGGGCTAAAAACATGAGACCGCCCTGTAGAGCACCTACACCAACTTGGGACCTCAACTTTGTTTTGGAAAAATGAACTTTACCTCCTTTTGAGCCAGCTAAAACAGCATAATTAAAATATATTCCTTGGAAGACTGCTCTGCTACTGGCAATAACATCAGCACAAAGAGTTTCAGAATTACAGGCACTAATGGCAGTGGAACCTTTCCTCATCTTCCACCAGGACAGGGTGTCCTTAAGAACTAACCCTACATTTATGCCAAAGGTGGTATCAAGTCTGGCTCTAAACCAAACTATTCACTTGCCAACTTTTTATCCAAAACCACAGAACAAAGGGGAGAGACTACTATATTCTTTGGACATTCACAGGGAGTTACGCTTCTACTTGGACAAAACCAAAGCTTTCAGAAAATCTGAGCAATTATTGGTATCATACGCTGCAGGAGCACAGGGAAAAGCCATTTCAAAGCAGACTATTTCAAAATGGATAGCACACTGTATATGTTTCTGCTATACCCACCATGGGAAATCTGTACCTAGCAACATTAGATCTCACTCCACTAGGGCAACAGCCACTTCAACTGCCTACCTCAGCGGAGTGCCTACCAGGGATATTTTGGAAGCAGCAACATGGAGTTCTGTGCATACCTTCACCAAACATTATCATTTACCTTTATATTCCAAATCCAGAGCTGGCTTCGCCACTGCTGTACTGTAGGGCCTTATAGCCACCCCTAATGCCTTATAGATCCAGCCTCCCTACCTCAGCTTTGGGATTCTACCCAAGTGTAATGACTGCAGCAGTGTAACATGATGAACATAGTACAGTTTTGTACCTAGCATAAATGTAGATGTTCGAGTGTAAACACTGCTGCAGTCCAGGTTACCCTCCCTCCTTCCCGTCTTACTTTCTGGTATGTACCTAGGTCATCTACCCTTTATTACCTATGGGGAGTATTTGCTGGTAATTAAAAATGGTTGTTTGCTTTTCTTTTGTATATTTTACTAGCAATTTGAATTGCCTACCTATTTTGGGGCACCTGACATCTGGGGCAAGAAAAACTGAAGAAAATGGCATTGGCTGCATCTTATATACCCCTGTCGCACTGACGTCAGGGAAGAGGTGACAGCAACCGATGCCGGACCAAGACTTTGGAACTCAGGCTGACTGGGGAACCACCTGACGGCAGGATAACCCAAGTGTAATGACTGTAGTAGTGTTTACACTCGAACATCTACATTTATGGTAGGTACAAAACTGTACTTTCTACGGTTTATTTCTCGGCTGGAGTGCCTTCTGTGTGGAGTCTAAATGTCCTCCTTGCATTCATGTGGGTTTTTCCAGGTACTCCGATTTCCCCCATGTTACAAAGACGTATCTGGAATGTTTTTCCGCAGGCCTCCTCTGAAAATTGGCTTTGTTCCAAGTTGGAACTTCCTGGTAAACAAATGTTAAATAAAATAAATAAATAAATTTAACTCTTCAAAATACTGTACTTTGCGAAATATGCCCTGTAATGGCTGTATTTTGTGAAATAACTTTACTGTAATACTGCATAAACATGCAAACACTTTATACACTTCTGATAACTCTGATATCTTAAAATACTTGGTTAGTGAAATGCAGTCATTTCCTCCTATTTTTATTTATTTTATGCAATTCTGAATTTATTTCAAACATTTTCCATACTAATTCGAATATTTTTTATTAATATCAGACATATCAGTTTATTCAAATATTGTTTATAGCATCCTGTATGCCTTGTTTCAAATTTTGTGTATAAGAAATAGTTTTGAGCAAGTTTTTAACATCTGAAATTCGTTTCTGACCTGTTTTGTGAATTGTGTGCAGTAGGGATGATCTACTCCTGTATGTTCCTCCAATGCCAACCAGGTACCTCTCAGACTAAAGTGGAAGAAGCTGGAACTCTTTCTGGCAACAAATCATTTTGTTCATTCTTCTTCTAACATCATGTCCCTTTAGACATGCCACTTATGACACAGTTTTGCTCATCCCTCTCTAACATAGATGACAAGCAGGCAGGGTATTTCATTTAGATGCTTTAATACATAGAAACACATCAGCATGGACAGCAGCATCATAAAATACAAACAAACTGATTAACAGACAGACCTTACATACATACATGCTTGCATCTTAACAGCTAACTACAAAATGGGAGTCAGGCTCATGCGTGCTCGTATTTCTACACTTGTGCAAGCCTTGCATAGCTTCTTAAAGATACATGCACACACATTGATCTACAATGTCTATTTGAGGAACTCCCCACAGATGGATCAAATCTTGGAAGACCCCTGAACTAGTTTCATTTCATGAGGACATGCCCTGGTCTCACTCAGCTTGTTGGCTGGACACTTTTGCTCTGATGGAATGTAGGATACCTGTAGAGTAAGATTATGGTGTGAAGCTATATCTATAGCTAACATGGCTAGTCTGCAAAGGGGGTAAGACTTGGTTCCCCTTTGCATGTTGATGTACCACATGACTGTGATATTGTCTGTAACCATTTGAAGAGGCCCCAGGGACCAAAGATGGTTCAGAGAGATGAGTGACTTGATTACGGCAGGCATCTCCTTAATATTATGTGCTTATGTCTGTCCTTGTAATCCCACACCTCCCTCCATTTTTATCCCTCTTGAATCTTCTCCCCAAGCAAAGTCTGAAGAGTCTGTGGAGACTGACTGCTTTGTAGCAGGAAGGTAGAAGGAGAGACCTGGAGGCATCCCCCTCACAGTGACCAAAGTCTGAGTGAAGAATCTTAGAAATATATCTAGATAAGTATATAATTCATTCCAGTGGCCATAGTCCTAGAAGAAGTATCAATAGTAATACAAACACTGTAAAACATGAATAGTGACCTGTGCAATAAAGGAAACTTAAGTTATTTAAAGTATATTTTTCCTCAAAAGAAGAAATTATAGATAAGCACTCATACTTTCACAGTTTTTTAGAACAGACGTTAAGCTATGAACTCTGGTGTCTAGTTGACACCCCAGGAACACAATTCAGGGTGAAGGGTCAATAAAAACTTTGTAATGTTCTCTTGGAATTCCAGCTTACATAAGAGAGCTTTCACTCAAGAGAGAAATTCCTGACACTTTGAAAAAGACTCTGCAAAGATAACCAAGTTATTTAAATATTGAAACGTGGATACCTTATCAGGATGCCCTGATAACTGCAGCTAGATATTTTGTGAACACTCTTGGTGCAGCTGATAGTCCAAATGGTAAGGTAGAAGACTGATAATGTAATCCAGACACACAAAACTTAAGAAACATCTGAATTCTGGATGACTAGGGATATGATGGTAAGCATCTTCTAAATCGGGTTTTGCCAGGAAGCTTGAAAAAGGAAGAAAAGTTAACAGGTTGTGAAGTGACATCATTTTGAATTAAGGCACTATCACAAACAGGTTTAGAAAAGAGCTATACAGAACTAGTCTCTAAGTATTTTCTTTCTTTCTTTGGCACTAGGAGCATCCTTGAATAAGATAAGAAGGAGGAAACCATTTTGTTACTCCGTTGGACAGCATGTGATGAAGAACCAGTGAAAACAATAGAGTCTTATCTAGAGGATGAGGAATGGCCCTCTTGAAAGGAGGAATTCCCTCCTACTGCCATCTGTAACCTTGACAAATGATTTTCAGAACCCATGTGTCTGAAACAATCTGTTGCCAAAGAGAAAAATGGATATTCAGTTTTTTGGAAGAAGAAAGGGGCCAGGGTAGAAGGGGGGGGGTCACAAGGTCTCTTGAATAGTCATTCATACCTGTTGCACTGACCTTGGTTTTAGGAGGTTTGAGGCATATTTTGGAACCCCTTGCCATTTCTTCTTAATCATAGGTAGGTACTAGGCTGTCTGCTCGAAGGCATTTATAAGCCTAGCCAGAATGCATTGGCTTTCACCACCCCCTTAGATTTAGTTCCCTGTGCCTCTGTCCAGCACAGCCACTGAAGTGATCCCCAGGGTAACCTTTCTGTTTCCCATCCACTCGTCAAGGTTTTTTTTGAAGAGTGTTAGCGAGGAGCTCTGCCTAATATAGATTGGGATCTTGTTCCAAAGCATGGGAAGTCTCTGAGACAGGAATCTGTCCTATTTATTGTTGTGGTGAGGTTTAGATCCCTAGAGCTTGTGGCTTGAGGGGATAAGGTGTTTCTTTAGCTGGAGCATGTTCATCAATTCTGGGTTGGACATGGCCTTGCTCTAGAGACAAGAGGAGTGAAGGTCAGCAGGAATAAGAATATATGTGTGTGAATGAGAGGGAGGGTAGAGGAATGGTGAGGATGCAAGGAGTAGAGGTGGCGAAGGTGGATGAGTTTAAATACTTCGGATCAATAGTTCAGAGTAATGGTGAGTGTGGAAGAGCGGTGAAGAAGAGAGTACAGGCAGGATGGAGTGGGTGGAGAAGAGTGTCAGGAGTTATTTGTGACAGACGAGTACCAGTAAGAGTGAAAAGGAAGGTCTACAAGAGGGTGGTGAGACCAGCTATGTTATATGGGTTGGAGACAGTGGCATTGACAAAAAGGCAGGAGTTAGAGCTGAATGTGGCAGAGTTAAAGATGTTAAGATTTGCATTGGGTGTGACGAGGATGGACAGGATTAGGAATAAGTATATTAGAGGGTCAGCCCAGGTTGGAAGGTTTGGAGACAAAGCCAGAGAGGCAAGATTACATTGGTTTGGAGGGACGGTAAGTATATTGGGAAAAAGATGCTCAGGATGAAGCTACCAGGTAACAAGAAAAGAGGAAGGCCTAAGATAAGGTTATGGATGTGGTGAGAGAAGATATGCAGATGGTTGGTGTGACAGAGCAAGATGCAGAGGACAGGAAGAAATGGAAACAGATGATCCGCTGTGGCAACCCCTAATGGGAACAGCTGAAAGAAGATGATGACATGGCCTTGTATGTCAGGCAAAGATCACCTCTGAGTAGGCAGTATGCAACCGAGTACAGCTGGAGTTTCTTCAGTCCAGCTGCATAGGGCATCTGTTTGAGGCAAGTGATATTCTTGATAAGGTACTTCTGTGGTCTTTGCAGCCATTGCAGGTCTCTTGTAAGGTACATCCCAAATGGGGCATTGTACTCTATGATGGGTCTGATGAGTGATGAGTAGAGTGGCACAATGACCTCTTTTGATGTGGATGCGAACCCTTTTGTGATTGGGTGGGCCATGTAGAAGGATTTTCTAACCACTTTGGCAATGTGATTATCAAAGGTGAGATTACTATCTACTTAGGTCCCCAGATCCCTTATTACATCTTCGATATTTAGGGGACTACCAACTATGTGGTAGTTTATGGGTACTTAGTTTTTTCCAAAGGGGATGACTATGCACTTTTTGGCATTTAGCTTGAGGCCATGATTTTGACACCAGGTATCTGTCTCAGTGAGACCCTTTTGGAGGATGTCTGTGTCAGCTGGAGAGTCAATTATAGCCCCTAGTTTGCAGTCGTCTGCGAACTTCGTCAGCCATAGTCCTCATGTGCTTGCCTATACCTTTGAGAAGTATATGCCAAACAGGAGGGGTCCTAGGACTGAGTCCTGGGGAATGCCACTTGTAACTGGTTTAGAGTTGGACCTAGCTCCTGCAACTCTCACCATGTGGGGTGTGTCCATGAGCCAGTTGGCAACCCATCTTGTGACGTAGGGGTTTATGTTCAGGCTGGTGAGCTTGTCTATAATACCAGAATTGGGAATGGTGTCGAAGGCCTTTGTGAGGTCTAGGTAGGCTGTTTGTACCACCTTCCCTCATCTATAGCCTTGGTAACTGCCTCAAAGATGTCCACCAGGTTTAAGAGGCATGATCTGCCCTTAACAAAGCCAAACTGGGTAGGGTCTAGTATTTAGAGGGTCCCAATGTCTCTGTTAATGAGTTCCATGATGATGCGCTCCATAGCCTTGCAGACCAAGCTAGTCAGGCTTATAGGGTGATAGTTCCCGGGGTCTGTTGTGACTCTACCTTTGTGGAGTGGAATAACCATTGCTGTGCGCCACTCTGTGGGTACGTAGCCTGTGGAGAGGCTGAGTTTGAACAGTGTGATTAGGTGAGGGGTTAGTTCGTCTTTGAGCTTGTGTAGGATGCAGCCTGGGACCCCGTCCGGTCCCATTGATGCTGTGTTTTTGGCTTTGGAGAGGGTTGTTTTAACCTGAGTGTCTGTGATTTCAGGGACTCTACATTCTTCTGGTATGGTTATGGGCCCTTTTGGGGGTGAGGGGGGTGGAGTTTGCACTGAACCTGTCTGCCAGGATGTTGGCAATATCAGTTGGTTCAGTGTATGTTGTGCCATTCTGCACTAACTCCGAGCAGATCTGAGCATTGCCACTTAGATTCTTGGCATAGCTAAAGAATGCCTTGTGGTTATCTTTGGAGTCCTTGGCAATTTTTCTTTCGAAGCTCGCCTTGGATAATTTTATGAGGGATCATAATTTCTTGCTGATACTGATGAGGGATGTCTTCCCTTCTTGAGATTTTACTCTTTTCTGTACTAGTTTCCTCCTTCTATTGTATAGCTTGTTTATGGCAGGAGTCCACCAGACTGGTTTCCTTTTCTTGGAGGAGTTATTCTTGGTTTTGCTTGGGATAGCACGATCCATGCATTATTGTAGGTGCCCGTAGAATGCATTAGTAAAGGATTTTGCAACTTGGACAGCATTAGCTTTTAGCATGGGGGCTTTGAATCTTTCCACATTGGTCTTAAGTAACATGAAGTTTGGTTTTGAAAAGTTTTTCACTGTGGTTTCCTTGTCTGGGGGTGGGAGCGGAATGTGGATAGCCAAAGTGATTTGTTTATGGTCAGATCTAACCAGCGAGGGGTTGACCTCCGGTGTGGAACACCGGTCACCCATGTTGGTGATGACCAGGTCCAATATATTGTCACCTCTGGTGCTAGTGCTGACCAGTTAAACCAAGGCATTTGAGTGTGTAAATTCTAGGAAATGTTGGGCAATGGAGTTAGTACTTGAGTAGTTCTCCCAGTTAATGTTTGGGTAATTGAAATCACCCGATATTATGGTGTTTGGTAGGACCTTCATGTTTCCCAGTGTTTCCAGAAATCTGGAATGGGGGTCCTAGTACATGATGGGTACTCTGTAGCAAGCTACAATTTGAATTGCAGTTTTGCCCGTTGTTAGTTGCATGTGGATGATATCTGAAGCATCGTGCTGTGCCACTAACCTAGGGGTGTGAGTATCCTTGATGAATATGGATACACTCCCACCTTTTGTATTTCGGTTCGGGTTCTGTGACCGAACTGCATGGTAAGAGTTGTAGCCTGGTAGTGCCGGGATGCTCTCTGGAGCCTTAAACCAGGTTTCTGTTACTGCACATATATCGATTTTCTCCATACTGAGGAGTGCCTCGAGTGCATGCATTTTGAGGTTTAGATTTCTGGCATTGAGTAGCATTACCCTCAGTTTTTTTTTACTTGTGCTACTTACAGTGGTGGGTTTGTCTTTTGAGCCTTGCCTAAAAAAGGCACTATGGAGGTGGCAAGAACCTTGGCCAGTATTTGAAAGCCTAAGGGGTGACAGGTGCAAGCCATCTCTAGCGAAGCAGCGTGGTTTGTCAAGCATGTCATCCCAGGCAGACAGACACTGGATCCCCTTTGAATGACACCAGAAACTTAGCCAATTGTTGAAATCGAGAATTTTTTCTTTATACAGTGGTATCATTCTTGGTGAGGGCAGGATGCTAGTCAGGGTCAGGGTCATACTGACTTGGGTTACTTGATCAGAGAGCTCTTCCATGTCTCTTTTCATGTAGTCCAGGGAGGTACGGCTCAGGTCATTCACACCAACATGGACAATGACAGAGTCATATTTGTACATGTTCTAGAGTGACCTGCATGCTTGTGTTATGTGCCAGATCCTGCCACCCGACAGGCTGCTAACAGCAACCTTCTGCTTATTCAGCCTAGTGAGTGGGATGTCAGTGTGCCTGACTATAGAGCTACCTGTTACTAGTATGTTGGGTATGTTATTTTGCCTTAAGGGCAGTGATTGCATGGCACACTGGTTTTGTGAAGTATGTGTTTCATGGTTTGTGTTGGGGGGTGGAGGTTGCTTGGATGTTTGCTTTGGAGGTCTGTATTGCTTTTGCAGATTTTTTATTTACAGCCTTCGAGTATGTTTTCATGTTAATGGGTCAGTGTGAGACAGGTAGTGTGATGCAAGTATTTCCCTTCTCCTCGTGATTGTCTGATCCAGTCTTGGGTTGAGAAAGCTTAGCCTCCAGTTTGGCCGTATAATTGTATCTCTCACATGTATTAGTGTTTGGTGGTAGGAGGAGAGGGTTGTCTGTGTACATGAGGCAGTTGTAACATTGCCTCAAAATGCCCAGCTTCACCAGTTGGACTGGAGAGTACACCTGAAACTGCCCTTTGGACATGCCTGGATAAGTACAGTGAACTGTTTTACTAGATGGCTGGTAATGTCGAATTGAGACCAAACCAACCAAGTTCTATGCACGGGGAAGATGCATGGTCCAAACCAAATGCCACAAAACAACCAAGTAGACCAGCAAGAGCAGAAGTGGAGGTAAATAGTAATCCTTTATTGAATACAGACCGGTATCGGCAAATGTTGCCTTCTTCAGTGTAGGACAAAACAACAGAGTCCCATCCATCAAACATTAAATAAGAATTTTCAGCCAATAAGCCAACAGAAATCATAAATATTAATGATATGATAAAATGTAGCCATAGCCCAAAAAAATGTTTTTGTTTGGAATGGCTAAATCCTGACTAAATAAATACATTGCTGAACCATAGAGTATCACAGTGACCTTCAAAGACCCCTGAATTGCCCAAAACCAACCAATATAAAAAATAACAATAAACATATTTTCCATAAATGAGTATATGTTTAAAGGAAATACATGAAAAAATACATGAAAAAATACATAGCATGTATGGTGCCCCAAAAACCAATCTATGTATTATTTTTGCATTGTATATAGCACAATCAGCCATCAGACATCCAAGATAGAGAAAATACTACAGTTTGTTAAACAAAGATCATGATCATAATACAGGACAATATGATGTGCAAACCCTCCATATCATAATTATCCATTGTACCTATGATGCCTAAAAGTGTGATTATACACTGAACTGTATTACGCTAATCATCCACTCTGCCTAAGTTACCTAAAAGGCAAATTAAATATAGCACATAAGTAGTCATAGCCATAATGTATTATAATACAGGAACAGCCCATCAGAAAAACCCAAAAGGCTCTCCTGTAGCCAAATGGACCCACCCCCATCTAATATCAATACAACCTAGGGATGAAAAAACATAAGACAGGAATAGGGACCCTAACATGGAAAAAAGTATAGGTTAGGCCCATGAAACTAATACGTTCATACATAACGAACCAACTATAAGTGATCATTAAGCCCAGGTAAAACAGACCCCCTAATGTGACTATCCAATATTTCTCTTTATGATCTAATAGGCCATGCCAGCCTTGTTTATTACTTCTATCACCAGAGATACGATCTATGATCATAAAATTGAATCTAGCCTGTGGATGTTTAAGAGTGTGTTGGTACAAAGCACTGGTCACTTTGTGATTTCTAATATCACTGCGATGTTCATTCATTCGAGATCTAAGTGCCCTAGAAGTTTGACCTACATAGAATGCACCACAATGGCAAGATGCTAGGTACACTACCCAATCACTACTACAGTTGCCAAATATTTTGATGTTAAATATCTTGCTGGTGTTGCGACTTGAAAATTCCTTTGATTTAGGCATATAAGAACAAGATCCACAGTGACCACAGGGAAAAGAGCCAAACAGCTCATCACCTTGTAAAGTAAGTTGTTTATGAATGGTACCTCCGCTAGCCATGTGTTTATAATGTGACAAATGTGAACCCAAGGTTTTCCCCCGCTTGTATGAAAACCGACATTGTGGTCCCAAAACTGACCTCAACTGGTCATTGGCCAGTAAGATATTCCAATGTTTGTTGATAATATTCCTAACCATATTGATATTTCTTCCATAAGTCGTAACAAACCTTACAGGAGTACCAGATATATTGTTATCCCTAGTTTTATATTCTAATAGTTGTTCCCTGTTCATACGATTTGCCCTACATCTGGCTAAGTTAATGTCTTGATGGTCATAACCCCTACTGGCAAACCTCTGGCTCAGATCAGTACTGGCTGCTTGATATTCCTCATCCCTTGAGCTGAGACGTTTGATATTCCTCATCCCTTGAGCTGAGACGTTTGATGCGTATGAACTGTGACACTGGAATACTTCTAATAGTGTGGCGCGGGTGCATGCTTGAAGCATGAAGCAAGGTATTATATTGTGGGGTACTTACGAAACACCTTAGTAGATAAGGTATAATCAAAGTTTCTCGAGACTGTGACATCCAAAAAATTGATGGAATTTTGGTCATGTGTAACTGAAAATTCCAGTCCCCATATATTACTGTTAAGATATTCCACAAATTCGTGCAAGTAACCCAAATCCGCACGCCACACTAACCAGCAGTCGTCCAGATAACGTCGCCAGATATCCATCTCCACCTGATAGATGTTGTGTAAGTTGTCATATATCATGTACTCCTCAAAATAAGCCATGAAAAGATCGGCATAAATGGGAGCAAATGATGCTCCCATAGCCGTGCCTTGCAGTTGTCAATAACACTGGCCTTGAAAGTATAGAACATTTTTGTTGAGTACATGTTCTGACATGCAAATCAATAAGGTATTGAACCCTGGTGTGTAGAGATTCGCCCTGTCTAGCCAATATTGAAGGGATTGTAGACCTGCCCAATGTGGGATACTAGTATATAGTGCTTTTACATCTAAGGTACACATGTACCAATCAGGTTCCAACTGAGTATCTTTAATAATCTGTAGGAATTGGGTAGTGTCCTGCAATCTTGACCTGATCATACCTAAAAGTGGCTTAAGATGTTTCGTGAGGAATGCAGATAAAGGTTCAGTAAGAGATCCTGTTCCAGAGACAATAGGTCTGCCGGGTGGTTTATTCAAAGATTTATGAATCTTAGGTAAAAGGTACAAAATCTGCTTGGAAGGTTCAGACACCATCAATGATGACAAACATTTTTTACTAATAATCCCCTCCTCAAATGCTAGCTTCAAAAACGAATCAATTTCTTCTTTGAAAACAGGTGTGGGATCTATGGACATATGCATATAACATTTTTTGTCCGATAGTTGTGTCAACCCTTCTTGTATATAATCAGCAGTGTTAAGAACCACCACAGCTCCCCCTTTGTCAGCTGAAACAACCACAATGTCTCTGTTGTTACATAGTTGGTCTAAAGCCAACTTGTCATCAGTAGTAAGATTACTTCCTAGCATAACATGCCCTAGGTTCTCAAAATGGAGGTCCCTCAAAATTGAATCCATAAATATGGAGACATATTTATTCATGGGTGGTTGGAAGGATGACTTGCCAAACCAAAAATCATCAGATGTGCCTGAACTATCCTCAGCAAAAAACAATTTTAAATTAAGAGTACGACAAAAAACATGTAAATCCTGAATTATATGATATTCCTGGCAAAAAAATGAAGGAATATAATTTAAACCTTTGTTCAATAAGGCTATTTGTTCCTTAGATAATACAACATTTGACAAATTTAATACATTCTGATTTGAAGTCTGAATAGACACTAGCTCAGAAAATTGTTCAGTAAGCCCTGACGAATTGAGAGCCTTGTCCTTCTGTACAGTACAGGAGGGTCTAGTGCTAGGGTTTATAAGTGCTTGCTATGAGATTTGAGCAAGTGCCAGGCTGAGAAATGAATTGCTTGAGTGCTTAAGTTGAAAGTTTGTCTAGTTCCAAGGGAAAAATTGAAGAGGAGACTTTGTGGAGCCGAGAATAGTTATACCCTAGCTAACCGGCACTGCCCGGTGTGCAAAACCAGGCAAATGTGGTATTTATAGCAGGGAAATGAAAGAGAGAGAAATTAGCCCAAAATGGCCAATAAACTACTAATTTCTAGGCTGAAACCACTCCTCCAGGGATAGATAGGCTGCTCAAAGCTCCCCTCTTTCACAGGTGAACAGAGAAACTTCCTTCTATCCAAGTAAGGTATGGGCAAACACAGAGATTTGTAACACAGCCCTGAATTCAGCACTAAACTGAAAACTGGACTATACTAGCTTACAAAAGGTGGGAAACAAGTATTTTTTTTTTTGTTTTTTTTTTTTTTTTTTTTTTTTTTAGAAAATAAAGCAGATACAATAAAAAACACTTCAAATGCACAGAAAAGGATACTTATTGTTATATATCACAGATCAGCATTGTAGTCAATGACCCTAGTAATAAAGTAGGAAGAAACACAAATACAGTAAAAGCAGATGAATAAAGTGCATTTTTTTGTTTATATAAAACAATAGAAAACGAACAAACTGATTTAAACAAGTTACCCAATTAACCAGAAAAAAAGCTCAAAACTGAGCCCTTTTCCAGCAGTCTTCAATCAGACAAGTTCTAACTGTGCACATTCCTGCTACTAGGGTGCAGGGGAACCTTCTCCAAAAAAAAGATGGCCTGGATTAGTGCTCAAGTTATATAAACAAAGCTAGATTCAGCAGGCCTGAATCTGGTCTATGCTACAGCAGCAAGGCTCACTGATTTCAGAAAGAAACAGTTCAAATAAGCAGGCACAATAAGCCTGTGACCAGAAATTCCCAGCTCAGAAGGCCAAAATCCAGCCTCTTTTTCCACAAGAGTGCAGACCACAAACTCTCTTAATGTAGAATAACTGGCCTGAAGCCCAAGTGCTTAAGCCAGAACTAATACACTTTTAGAATAGCGGACACTGGGCCTTCAATCAGCAATTCCCAACTTAGAAGGATGTAAGCTACCTGTCCTGCCACAAAAGTGCAGACCACAAACCTTCTTAATGTAAAACAACCTGTATGAAACCCAAGTGTTTAAACCAAAAGACTTAGAATAACAGTTACAGTTTAATCAGGCTACTACCGAGCAGTAATAAATGCAGCAGAATAAATAAAATTGAGTACTTTTAGGAAAAGCAAAATAAAGTAGGAGGAAACACAAATACAATAAAAGCAGATGAATAAAGTGCAATTTATTTATTTATTTATTTATTTTAAGTGCAAGGAGAGAGGAAAGAAGAACCTAAGTGGGTTGGCCTTTTCAAATCTTCTCTCTGTATTAAGTAGAGTGAACACTAGACTCAGAATATGATCTCACTGTAATCGGTTAAGTGAGCAAATGAGATGGACCCATGAGGAGTGTTCTAATACAGACTTACAGGAGGGGCAGGCAATTCCAGAGCCACCAACACTACCACCAAGACAAGAACAGGGAGGGTGGGTGAAGAACTAACTGCAGAGACGCACAGCACACTATTCAATGAAACAATTAGGTAACAGAAAAAATGAAATACAGTTTCTTTTAAAACTGCAAGTTTGTACTTAACAGAAGACCAAAATACACTACTGCAAGTTTCAGTTAACTTCAGCTTCTAATGCAGGTGATTGTAGCCAAGCAAATCTCTCAGAAGTTGAGAGTAACATGATTTCTCAGACTTTGTGGCTAGCACTTAAAGTACAGAGGAAGCCCTTTAGGCTATTAAATATCAGATAACAAAGAAGTGAGAAGACCACCAGCCCCTCTTATAGCAGAGAGACACACAGCACACTATTCAATGACACAATTAGGTAACAGAAAAAAAATGAAATACAGTTTCTTTTAAAGCTGCAAGTTTGTACTTAACAGAAGACTAAGATACTCTATTGCAAGTTTACTTCAGCTTCTAATGCAGTCTCTCAGAAGTTGAGCATAAAAAAAATCAACTGTTTACTTGTATTTTGTTGAGACTGTTTATTCTTTTTTTTTGTTTTTTTGGCCAAAATTGGATAAGGAGATAGAAAATCCACTGGAAAATTTGGAAAAGTAGAGCTGAGAAAATCTCAGTGATTCCTTGGATCAACTGGACCCTTCCATCATATTTTTTTACCTTCTCTGCAACAAAGGTGCAAAAACTGTAAATCTCTATCCAACTGAGAATTTAAAGTCTCATTTTTCACATCGTTTGGGAAGTTCTGAGAATGCAACCATGCAAAACTCCCCAAAACAGTACCAGTGGCCATAGCCTTGGAAGAAGCATCAACAGAGTTGTACATACACTACAAACAATGAGTAGTGACCCATGCAACTGAAGAAACTAAGTTACTTAAAGCAGATTTTCTATCAAAAAGAAATTGCAGATAAAACATTCTTTATACATTCACAATTTGTTAGAACAAACTTTAACATATGAACCTGGCAACTGAAATTCTGCAAATTAAAATTGCAGAATTTACACTTTTCCCATATCTATCAGTAATTACTCTTCATTATCAGAAAAAGAAGGTTTTGAATTAAGTCCTTCGTAGCAATGGGATCAACTAAAGTTGTAGCTGCTTTGTTGGGTTTGGGAATAGTGTATAAAAATTTGTAAGACTGAGGAACTTTATACATCCTATCTGCTTTTTTAGGGGCAGATGGTTGACTATTACAAATATTGTAAATTGTAACTCACACATCCTCTAAAGCAAACAGAACAGGAGGATTGGGTGCAGGTTCTGGAAAATCCTTCTGTAACAACCAATAGTATTGTCTAACAACTCTGAGGGAAAAAAATGTATCCGTCCCTGCATCTCTCCAGGAAAAGAGGAATCCCCCTTTCTTTTACCAGAAATTACTTTACAAGAAGGTTCAAGGGTTTGAATTAAATCCTAAGCCATACCCAGTAAACTACTCCTATCCAAACAAAATTGAAGAAGAGTAGATACATGATTGGTTTTCTGTTTCTTTTTGACAGGAAAAATAGGTTCAACCATGTTACTAATGGCAGCAGCAGCTTCCCCAGGGATGGGCACCAAGAGCTGACAAGAGTGGTTCTCTCTTTCCCACTGAGGGGACCCCAGAAGCTGCAGAGGACATGGCTAACCCATGGGCCATAGTGGCTCTAGGTGCTAAACCAAAGGGATCTGGGATAAAAGATTAGTGGTCTGAGGTATAACAAATTACCACAAAAGAGTCACCCACCTGTGGCTAAAGCAGATTACTAGCCTAATGCAGTGGCAAAGGTTGTTTCCTTTTTTTTTCTTTTTGCGGCTGGAAAAAGGACCATCTGCGGGAACAGTATGTGTTCCGTGGTCAAGATAAAAGTGGTGCCTTTCCTTGGGAAGATGAGCAGTAATTGCTAGTAAACACTACCAGTCAAAAGATTTAGTTTTTTGACAGGAAAATTCTGTAAAAAGCACTTTAAAACACTCTTCCAGTATCGCAAAATGAAAATAAAGGCAGTTTCTCCACAGAAAAAGATTTTTTCAGTTACTTTACACCACTTTTAAACTGACAGAAAACATCCATTTAACATTATTATCTCAAGACAGTCCTTTAAAACACAACACTCCTGGCTTTTAAATAACTTTCTAGTAGAGAAAAGTAGTAAAACATCAACAACATTAGAGAAAATGGAAGTTTTTTTTCCACAAAGAGAACTTGTCTTTTCAGCAAAGGAACGCACAAGCTGGCTGTCGATGCTCGAAAGCCTCAGAGGGGAGTGTACTGTTCTGTGGCAGTAAAGTTGTGAAGGCCTTGGCACCCAAACTTGTCTTTTGGTCAGCTCATTTTGAGCTGCCTGACAGGTTTCAGTGAGTGGACAGTGCCCTGAAGCTTTGGAAGATAGCCAGCTTGCATATCCTTGGCAGAATGTAACTCATATAGCTAAGGATGCTGCAGTAGTAGTGATCAATATGATAAATATCACTTAAAAATCTATTTAGGAAATTATTTCTCTTATTGTCACAGTGTGGAGAGTTTTTAAAATCTGTGTGTAAAAGTTCCCTCCCATTGGCATTCTCAGAACAGAAAATAGAAAAATGAAAAAGATGTATTAAAGGGTAAATAGTATATTTTAAGAAACCGGGGGTGCTGTTTACATGCATATTAAAACAACTCTGTATTTTGGTTCTGAAAAGTATCTTTTTTATTGACTTATTGGGATCCCTCAGACCCCAATGCCCAGTATCTGGAATTCTTTATAACTTTAAAACACTGCATACATGAGACATTGGAGCCAAAATTCAGTCTTTATAGAATAATTGTCTGCAATATATCATTAGCAATAGTAATAATATTACTAAAAACTAATATGATTTTAATCTGGTCATGAACTACTGCCTCTCAGAACTTTAACTATAGAGTTGGTGATGGTATAGATGAGTTAATCTATTTCATATAATCTGGAGTAACACCATATATGAGAGCTCTAAGTATATATGCAACATTTTATGTCACATCATTAATGACTGGTAACTGTCTAGGAAAGCAGGAACCTACTTATGTTTGAACCAGCATTATAAACAGACAGACATGCTATTGCACACACAAAAATAAATATAAACATGCATGCGCAGAGATTTAAACAATAATTGTGAACACATTCCTCTCTAAAAAATGGCACATGACTGAAATATATTCCCATATATGACAGAATGATGCCTGATATTGAATCTTGCATAAAGAAGTGATGTCACAAGACATTGCATTAATGATTTTGTTGTTAATTTGCACTTCATTTATGTGCAGCTAGTTTCCCATATAGAAGATGAAGGCTTGCAGACAGAAGGACTATTAAGGATACCTGGTGCTGCAACAAGAATTAAGGTAAGACCGTATATTGTTTATAACCAGCCTCAGTCCATTCTGTGTATTACATTGAAAATGTCATTACCATAAGCACAATGACAGAGATTAAATGCGAAGTAGAAAGTAAGAGGTGATTCACTGCACCCAAGTAGTGTAACATTTTTCCTATCAGAAGAGGTAGAAAACAGAATTTACTGAGATTGTAATTAAGCTGTGAACATGGGAATTAGTTTTGATACTACAGATGCATTTATGTTTAGGCAGCTGTTCCGAATGTATAGCAAATGCACACAGAATATTCTCTGCTTGGTTGAATATTATTACATTTTTATTATAATATATATATATATATATATATATATTTTTTTTTATGTTATACACAGAACTGCATGTGTAGTTTAAAAGAAATTTATTGAAATATTAAGATTAACTTAAAACTTGTGGTTTAGAGGGCAGTGTGGATGCCATCAGAAACCTAGTGTTAATCAAATGAGGTGTGTGCTAGACAGCTTAAAATGTAGGTTCTTTTTAACAATAAACATGGATATAAAAGCATGCAAATAACAAACAAAAATTAAAAAAAAAATGATGCCTAGTTGCATTTAACTGATGTGTTGTGCATTCCAGAAAAAAGTAAGAAAGGATTCAAATGTCTTATTAGTATCTTGTGTGTAAATAAAGCATATTTTATTGTTTTGTCATTCCTCACCTATAGAAATGTGTCTGATATAAGTTCTATAATTTCTGAATGTTTTATTTTAAATGTAGGACTAATTTTTAGTGCCTTAATTGTTTATTATATTGCTAGAGCAATATTTATGACGATCTTTATTGCTGTAAATCCACTTACATATAATGTAGTGCTTAAAAAGCATCAGTAAAAGAAGGTCTACAAAGAACTTGCTGTCTTGAACAGGGGCATTGATTTACTTAAAATATAACCACAGAGGGTTTATACAAACGTTGCCATGTTTCAGTTAGTTGGAGACTAATACACCCCACATTTTGTATACTTATTTATAGGTCGAAAAATATTCTTTAAATTGGTTGTATTGACTTTGCACTACTGGCATCTTTCTGCAATTAGTAGGCCCAAGAAAATAAGCACGGTGAAGAGTTTAAAAGCATTATGGCTTATCATAAACCAAGTGCTGAAAGCCTAGCAAAACAGATGACTATAATCCAGCATCAGATCTGTAACCATTTCCTGATTTACATGTTCAGCGGCTGGGATTTCACATTAACAGTAGAAGAAGATAGAGGAGTTTCAGAGAAGCAAATTGTTATATCATTTTGAGATAGGATATAATTTACATTTACTAGATAAAGTGTTCTAATAGCTGTACAATTTTTATTTCATCATTCACAATAGTAGTGAAAGCCTTTAACAGCTTTATATGAATAAATACTAGGAATGGCAACTGAGTTTAGTAAAATTATCTTTTTTTTTCCTGCATATTTTTTGCTTCACTGCTAACCATCATGCTCATCATGACCAGTCATGCTTATTTGATCTCTCTACCCAGAGTTTTCACCCAGTATATCATTGGGGACTGTCAAGAGAGGTTATTATTTAGGCAGCTGTGAGGTACTTCATGCAGTTGCTGGCACCAGGGTAATGAGGGTGTATGCTATGGCCTAACTCCTTTACCTGGAAAGGGGAACAGGTGAGCCACATCACTTCAAAGGCTCACAAAGCCTTCCCCACGGGTGTATGCTATGGCCTAACTCCTTTACCTGGAAAGGGGAACAGGTGAGCCACATCACTTCAAAGGCTCACAAAGCCTTCCCCACATGAGTGCATGCTCCCACACCCCCACTGTGAAGGCTACTGCCCAACAGTGGCTTGGTGAGTCTAACTGTGTTCCAGGCCACATATTTGATGCCCATATCCTACTTTGATGAGAGCTATGCAGTACTCAGCTGGCTAAACTGCTTCATCCTCCTTTGCCAGAGTCATTGAGTGCTCAGTCAGTAATCAAACTCGAATCATTTGGTACATAGTCTGGATTTTAATCCTCTGTACATACAACCAGCATTGCCAAATTTAGCAAGAGTGTCCCCTATGTCATCTAAAATTAAGTCTGAAGACTAAACAAATGAGAAACCCAATATGATAGAGTTTAATAGGTGTGGAATGCTTGTGACTGGTAAAACATAATTTGTTCTTTTTCTCAGTCTGCATTAAGTAGCCACTTCTTTGCATTACTTCAGAGATTTAAGACTATGTTATGGATATGATATAAAGGTGTTTAGTCATTTAAATTAATGAAAGCTTTTGTACTTATTTCTGGTAGGAATGTATTAATGATAACTCAATTGCCTACTCCAACTACCTTACCCTTACACCACTTGACAAACTAATCCCATCCTTCCTGCCTGCTGAAATCCTGATTGCCAACCTTAAACTTAACAGTTATATTACAGTCACTATAGCTGCCATCTATATTCCTCCAGAGGATGACACCCCCATACTTGAAAGCATTTTCTCTTATCTCTCTCACCACATACACAATGAAATCATATTCCTTGGTGACGTTAATATAAAGTAGTTATCCCTGTGTTCGCCAAACTCTAGCCTGTCTATTTACTTGCATGGCTTTACTCAATTAATCTCTACACCCACCCATGATAACAAACTTCACAACAGAGGTTCTCTTATTGATTGGATATTAGTCTCCAACCCACTGAAATATCATAACCCTATAACTCTTCCAGACTCCGTAAGTGATCACTCCTCAGTAAAGTTCTAAGATTCACTCCACATTCCCCCAGCTCGCACAGATACATTACATGTCACAAGTTATCAAACTTCTACCCAGAAACTTTTAACACCCTCCTCCTCAAAATTAACTGGTCTTTTTACACCCAAATGCCTCTATATGATGCAGTACACTCATTAAACTCTATTTTCCTAGATATTCTTAACTCAGTTGCACCCATCCGCACAGTACTATATCACCATAGTTAACTTAAGCCACTCACATCTTGATGAAATCTAGGTACAGAATGTAGAAAACATAGGTAAAATCCAAACTACCCATCCACCTAAAAAAATACAAAGAACTTAGAAACCTTACAAAAAATCATATCAATAAAGACAAAAAACAATTCTATTATAACCCAACAACTGCACAAAAATCTAATCCTTCAAAATTGTGGCATTCAATTAGCCAAATTCTCTACCCCAGCAACCCCTGTTCTCCAAACCCTGCCCTACAAACTCTCCACAGGAAACTGTAGTTATCTTCAATTCCCATTTCGTTGAATCCATCAAACAAATGTTACCTTTTAACTCCTCACCTACCAACACTGTAATCTGTCCCAAACCTTCTCCCACCCTAAATGCCACTAAAACTTTTTCTCTTAACCCTGTACCCACCAACTACATTATATCTCTACTCTGCAAAATAAAACCCTGCTTTCCATCAGTACTCAACAATCCTCCCTACTTCCATCAAGTAACTGCAAACTCTCTGACTCTTCCTGTATTTAGTCTCATCCATCTCTGAATCAAAAGTTCACTCCATTTGGAAAGAATTATACACTCTGCCTATACATAAAGGAGGTAGTTCCACAGAAATCTCCAATTTCAGACCTATTGCTATCTTTTCGCCCCTCTCAAAAAATCTTAGAAAAACGCATACACGTGCAAGTCATGCAACACTTTGCAAAAAAATAAACTCTCCCCCACACAGCATAACACAGTACTACTATTGCTAATCTTTCCTTCATCAACACTATGTTTGAAGCTCGAGACAACAACAAACTTGTCTCCTGCTTATTCTTTGATCTTTCAAAAGATTTTGACACAGTCTCCCACTCTCCTTCTAAACAAATTGACTAATCTTAATTTCTCTACCACTACTGTTGCCCGTTTTTCTCTCTCTCCCTCTCTCTCTCTCTCTCTGATCGACACCAATCAGTAAAGTGGCTCTCTGCTCTCTCCCCTCTCTGCCTGTTAAAATGGGTGTTCCCCAAGGTTCTATTCTTGGTCCATTACTTTTCGATGTCTTCACTAACCTACTTTACACATCTTGCCTTCAGTCATCACTTGTCCAGTATGCTCGTGACTGTACAGTTCTCTATCGCAGACACTCCCGCTGATCTTATTTCACTTACTCAGTCTTCCTTTAACTCTGTTGAAACATGGCTATCCAATAACCAGCTTATACTGAATTCTAAAAACTCTTGCTTTTTTGTCCCAAAAACCTAAACAACCTTAAATCCACATTCTCCATACTCTCTTTCTGCAAGACCCCTATCACTGTTGAATCTTCCACTAAACTTCTAGGTGACATAATTGATGACCAGTTAAAATCTGAACTACATATTAACAATTCCGTCAGGAAAACTAACCAAAAATTGGGCCTGTTATACAGAAATAAGAAGATCTGAAGTAGTCAACTTAATTTGTGCATCAACCTATGGGTTATCAGATCCATATCGGATCCGAGCCGGCAGTTTCCAGCAGCTGAGATCCGAGCCCCAAGCTCCTCCCCCTACCCATAATCCCCTGCCATCCCTTACTGACCTCAGATCTAGTTTGCCGCGGTTACACCAGCAGCTTGATCTTGAGCTTCCAGGGCCTTTAGAGCATATTCTGTGAGAAAATCCTCTCTTTTTTTTTTAGATAGCTAAAGTTTGAGTGTGTGTGTTTTTTTTTTTTTAGGATAGTTTGTTAAACTTTTTGTTAGTGTACCCTTTTTGTATTATCCCCCCCCTGTTTCGTGAGCGTTAGGGTGTGTGTGGTTTTTAGGGCCTAGTGAGTGCGTTTTTAGTTTACTATGGCAGAGGCCCCCAAAAACATTTTTTTCTAAATGTACCGAGTGTGGCCATAAGCTCTGCCCAGCGGATGGCCACACCTGGTGCGTTTTATGCATTGGGATTGAACACCTGTCATCCTACTGCGCTATTTGTGCAGCGTTCAACCACAGGGCTCTCAAGGACTGGAGGTCGAAGCTGATTCTGGTGGGACTTCTGCCCCCGGATTCGGCTCCGTCCTCCAGTCCCCCCGTGGCTCCTGCCACGGCTGCGGCAGTGCCTTCGGCTACTTCCCTTCCCTTGGCCAGGACTGAACCTCCCTCCTTGGGCCAAGAGGATAGGGAAGCTAGACATGAGAAACGCAAGGAGAAGCATCACAAGCGGCGGGCCGAAGCCTCTGGATTGGCCCCGCCAGCCAAGCGTTCTTCTCCCCCCGAGACCTCCGAGCCTTCTCCTTCTTGGCTCCGTTCACCCTGCTTCTCGTCGGGGCCGGAGGAGGAGGAGGCCTGGTCTCCTTCGAGGTCATCGAGGCGGCACTCCCGTCCCGCCTCGGTGGCCTCCTCTAGGTCCACTAGAAGTTTAACTGATGCAGACTTGGACCAGATGATGCGAAAGTTCCTCCAGGCCCAACTGCAGATGGGAGTGCTCCTGCCCCCCCCCCCCCGGAAGGGAGCTCGACCCCATGTTTTGTCTCGATTGCTCCTTCCCCAACCCGCTTCCTGGGTTCGGGGTCTTCGGAGCCAACTAGTGTTGGAGCCGGGGGACTGTCGGCGCCGATAGAGTTGAGTGCGTTGGCGCCGATGGCATGCTCGAGTCTGTCGGGTCCCTTTTCTCTGGATCCAAGCTCTCGGAGCTGAGAGCTGAGCTTCGGATCTGAGACGGTTAGTATGCCTTCGACTCCGTCCAGGTCGGAGCATACTGGGCCCTCGGATCCGATCACCTCGGTGCCGGCTCCTATCCACACGTCGGATCCGAGGGTGGGTCTGCTCTCGGATCCTAGGGAGAGCAGCTCTCCTTCAGCCTTCGACGTGGTGGAGAGGGTTCTGTCAAGGGACTCCAAGCCCCCGGCCCTAGCTACGGCCCCACCCTGCACTCCCTCTCAGATGGGCCCGACTTGCATCACCCGGCCCCAGGGACAGCCTGCTCTTACATCCCAGATCGTTCCTTTGTTGGAACAGGATGTGGTTGATGAGGCCTCTTCGGACAGCCCCCACCCCCGAAGAAGTCCCTCACAAACGCAAGTGCAAAAGGAGGCACTTGGACTCCCCCGAGTCTTTGACAGAGGACACAGACTTGGAGGAAGGGGAAGGCTCCCCAAGATCACCCCCCCGACGTCTCATTTGGAGACATCATGGAGATGCTCAGGATTAGAGGGGGGTGGTCTGCCCCAAAGCCTACCTCGGATGAGTCTGTGTTTCTGGAGGCATTTGAAGCAGGCCCATCTACTTCTTGGGTGTCCCCTCCAGCCTACCCCCTGGTAGACCTGATCACTACCAGGGCATGGAAGGAGCCGGATACTGTGGAGCCCATTCCCAGGAGGCTGGACATAAATCTTAGCCCCCCCCTCGGACAGGTCACATTGGAGTAAGGGGTCCCCCGTAGATGCCATGTTGGTGGCAGCTGCCACTAAAAGGGAACTAGCCCAGGAGAGTCCCTCGGTCCATCCTCCTGACAAGGAGTCTCAGGTGATGGACCGCTTGGGGAAGCGGGTGTTTGCTTCAGCCACCTTCTTGGTAAGGTCGCTGAACTATATGGCACACGTAATACAACTCCAGTGGGACCTTATCAAAGAGTATGCTGGGTCGCCCCCAGAGTCCATGTTGGTAGAGGACAAACAAGTTTACTCTACCCGAATGGCCACTCTTAGGTCTATTTCCAATACCTCTATGTGGCTACTATCCCATGCTACGGAGGGAGCCGCTAGAGCTAGCGGACCGGGTGTCATCCTAAGGCAACAGGCATGGCTCCGCCACTGTGATTTTGCAGAACCCTTTAAGGCATCATTTGCTAATGCCCCGTTTGATGTTTCTGCCCTCTTTGGCAAGACCGTATGCAACACCTTGGTCCAGAGTGAGAAAGACAGGAAGATGCTGTCTGCCGTCGGAGTCCACTTCTCTGCTCCCCAGAGGTCCTTCTCCAAGAACCAAAAGGGACAGAAGAATATGTGGTTCTGGAAGTCTCAGCAGTCTCATTTTGCTCAGGACCCCCTGTCCTTCAGGGGCAGAGGAGGACAGGGTGGATGCCGCCCTAGAGGCAGAGGGGGCCCAAAAAACTTTGGGTCCAGAGAACCTTTCTCTGATCGGCTCACGCAGCAACCCTGAGGGGTTACCCGACTGCTCCACTCTGGAGGTAGTCGGGGGGCATTTCTCGAAGCACCTAGCAGCTTGGGAGTCCATTACAACAGACTGCTGGGTGCTTCGGATTATATCCAGAGGCTACAAGATTCCATTTCTCCATCCCCCTCTCAGATCCAGATCCCTCCTTGATGTCCCACCTGATCAGTGGGAGGCCGCAGCCATGGAAATTCAGTGGCTGCTAGAAATGGGAGCCATCCAGCATGTCCCCCCAGACCAGTACGGATCAGGCTTTTACTCCAGGTTCTTCTTGGTGCCAAAAAAGACAGGGGACTTAAGACCAATCCTCGACCTTTCTCTCTTGAACCTGGCAGTAACCAAAGAAAAGTTCCGGATGGTCACCCTTCAATCCATTCTCCCCCTCTTGCAGGAGAACGACTGGATGTGCTCCATAGACCTCAAGGACGCGTACTACCACATCTTGATGGACAGATGGTCCAGGAGGTTTCTCCGCTTCAGGCTAGGAGCCAGCCATTACCAATTCAGGGTCCTCCCCTTTGGTCTCACCACAGCCCCCCAGGGTGTTCACCAAGGTGTTAACTGTGGTAGCGGCCCATCTGAGGCTCCAGGGAATTCAGGTCTTTCCATACCTGGATGACTGGCTCCTGACCGCCCCCACAAGGCATCTACTCTGCACGGCCAGGAATTATTTTCTTCACCTAGCTCTCCGGCTGGGGATCACGATCAGTGTGGGAAAATCTTCCCTTCTTCCAACTCAGGTCATAGATTTCATCGGAGCCAGGTTGAACACAAATCAGCTTATAGCCTTCTTGACTCCGGACCAGCTACAATCTTTAAAACTTCATGTGCAGGCCATTCTTCATTGCCCAGCCCCTCAGGCGGAATTGGTCCTGAGGGCCTTAGGCTCGATGGCGGCAACCATCAACCTTTTGCCCATGGCGCGCCTAAATATGTGAATCCTGCAATGGACCCTCCAAGTCCAATGGTCCTTCCTTCATTACCCCATGAGCCATCCTGTTCCTCTCAGCAGGGTTTGCAGGAGAGCCCTCTTGTGATGGCTGCAATCTCCGGACCTCCAGAAGGGGCGCCCCTTTTCTATGTCCCCTCCCTTAACCACGGTGACCATGGATGCCTCTCGCCTTGGGTGGGGGGGGGGGGGCATTGTTTGGGCAGGACCATCCAAGGCACGTGGAACCATGTGGAGACCTCACTGCATATCAATGTCCTAGAGATGAGGGCCGTGCTGTTAGCGTTGCAAGCACTACAGAGCCTTCTTCCCATTGGGACAATTGCCATCCAGACGGACAACATGTCGGTCATCTGGTATATCAACAAACAAGGGGGAACCAGGTCCTATCCACTTTGTCGAGAGGCCATGAGAGTGTGGGAATGGGCGATTTCCACCAACCATTTTCTCATAGCGACGCACATTCCGGGATGGTCCAACATCCTAGCGGACAGATTGAGTCGCACCATCCTCTCGCCATATGAGTGGCCTCTGAATCTCAGAGTAGCAGAGCAGATTTTCTCCAAATGGGGTCAACCTCATTGCGATCTTTTCGCTTCTCCCTCAAACACAAAGTGCAATGACTACTTCGCTCTAATTCCCACACCCGTGGAATCTCCAAGAGACCCTCTGATGCATGTTTGGCCACCCAGTCTACTTTATGCTTACTCTCCACTTCCCCTGATGATGAAGTTTCTGCAGAAAGCCAGACGGTTGGGGAGCAGAATAATCCTCATAGCCCCATTCTGGCCTCGTCAGGCGTGGTTCCCATATCTATGGTCTCATCTGGTGAATCCTCCCTGGAATCTAGATCCCATTCCGGATCCGATTTCTCACCCATTGGGCCTGCCGGCCCCGAACCTGAACAACCTCAAGCTCACTGCTTGGTTGATCCAGTTCCACTGTTAGCTAGGACTCCCGGTATCTCTTCCCCGGTCAAAGCCATCCTAGTAGCTGCTCACAAGACGTCTACTAGAAGGGTTTATAATAGCAAATGGAAACATTTTTCTATCTGGGCTGAGCACAAGAACTTAGACCCCTTCACAGCTCCGTTGCCAGCAATATTAGACTTTCTATCGGGGTTATTTGACCAAGGTGCTAGCTCCTCCACAGTCAAAGTACAATTGGCAGCTATCTCTCATTACCATGTTGGATGTGATCTGGGCCCTTTGACCTCATACAGATTATGCAAGGTCGTCTTAAAAGGCACCTTCTTACTAAGACCCCCGGTGAAGGATGTAGTCCCTCCTTGGGATTTAGTGCTAGTACTCCAGGCTTTAACAGCTTCCCCTTTGAGCCTGCAGCTTTGGTGGAAATCAAATTCTTATCCTGGAAAACAGCTTTTCTTGTTGCCATTACTTCGGCAAGAAGGGTTTCGGAACTTCAAGCCCTTTGCACCAAGCCACCGTACTTGACTTTCCACAAAGACAGAGTATCCCTCAGGACCAATCCCTCCTTTCTGCCCAAAATTGCATCCAAATCTAACATCAACCAGTCTATTAACTTACCAGTCTTCTTTCCCAATTACCAGAATAAGGATGAGTACAAGTTGCATTCCTTAGATGCACACAGACAACTACGATTCTATTTACACAGAACAGCTGGTCATAGGGAATCAGACCAGCTGTTTGTATCCTTTGCTAAACCTAGTCTGGGGAAACCTGTTTCGAAAGTCACATTGTCCAGTTGGATTTCCCAGTGTATTCTTCTGGCTTATGAGAGTTCTGGCCGGCCTGCACCTCAGGGTGTCCATGCCCATTCTACTCGGTCTATTTCGTCCTCCGCTGCTTTTCGTTCTAGAGTATCTTTGGATAACATTTGCTCAGCAGCCACGTGGGCTTCATCTCATACCTTTATAAACCACTATAAGTTGGATTTTGTCTCCAGAGGGAGAGCGTCCTTTGGCTTCGCAGTGCTCCGGAACATCCTTCCATGAGGGCCTCCCAAGATTCAGGTAGCTGGGGACTCTGTCCCATAGGTTGATGCACAAATGAAGTTAACTACTTCAGATTAAGATGTTATGTACTCACCATAACGTTCCATCTGAGTAGGTAAACCTCATTTGTCAGCAACCGTCCCTCCCTCCGTCCCCCTGACCTACTTGGATGTTCATGGTATTCCTGTGTCATGACAGATTGTATCCAGGTTAACATGTAGAGGTCTCCTCTTCTATGATATTGCAGGTGTTGTTTTTAGGCAAACTCGATCTGAGGTCAGTAAGGAATGGCAGGGGATTATGGGTAGGGGGGAGGACCTTGGGGCTCGGATCTCAGCTGTTGGAAACTGCCGGCTCGGATCCAATATGGATCTGATAACCCATAGGCTGCTGACAAATGAAGTTTACCTACTCAGATGGAACATTAACTTCTTATTCCTCACTAATGAACCTAAAATATCCCTCTCACATGCTTATCTACTATCAAGCCTAATGTGCAGCTCCCAAATCCTCACACACTTCAACTTATCACTCCTAACTAAGTTAGACTCTACCTATAACAAAGTGGCCAGATTCGCAGCAAACCAAAATTACAAATCCCATCATCGTCTCTCCCAAAAAATATTGCACTGGCTAGAATTTTCCTATCAGTTTCTCCCCTCCCAGCTTTTGGTTATCCATTCCATATTATATCAACCATCGTATTGGCCCAACCTATTTCCCCTAGTCTGCTACTATGCCCCTTCTAGGACTGTTGGAAGCTCTGGCCAAGACCTACTACAAATCCATCAACCTAAGAACAAAATGAGCTGTAACCTTTACAGCTACATTCCAGCCATATCCTAGAACAAGCTCCCACTGGAAATAAGGATTCTCAACAAAGTTAAAGAATTTAAATCAACCACAAAAGAATACCTGAAATGTCAATGGTCCTGCTACTGTACTCACTCTCCATACTCTCTCTCTTCCTATCCCAGGGCAGCACACTTGCCTGCTTCTCTCCAGTGTTTAAATTCTGTACATCTGCTACCTACATACCCACCCTACCTATGTATTCTTCACTTTTCACTCAATCTAACCATACTCTTACTCTCATATCACTTCTGTTTACCAATTCTTACTGTCTTTCTTAACTAAGATATGTCTAAATGCTGCATCTACTAAAACTAAACTGATGCCAATCACAATCAAAACTCTGTAACATTGTTGTTACTTGTTTCTTACTGACAATTTAAATTTTAATAGCCTGTATATAATATAAATGCTACTTGTATATTATAAATATTTTTCTATTATAATTACTCTCTTTATTTGTATAATTAACTTGTTGAGCTTTTTTTCCAATTTTTTTTTTTGGCGGGGGGGGGGGCTTTAATTATGCTCTGTACTTGTATTATTAACTGTGGAGCTTTTCCCTCCAGGCCTCCACTGAAAAAGGACTAGCAGCTCAGATGGACTAACCTGGTCAACAAATGTAAAATAAAATAAATAAATAAATAACACTTCTATACACAAAGGAGCGTAGTGAGTATCTAAGATGGCAAAATCAACAACCCTGAGAAACTGAATAATTTAACAAATTGGATCAAAAAGTATTCTTAAAAGCATTATCTGGTGAATTGCATCTTCTGTCTTGGACTTCTGACTGCAAAATATATTTAATTTTTCTTGATATTGTACCACCCATTTAGATTAGTGTATTAACTGTATGTATTCATGCAGGAATATTTGTAGTTCACAGATGACTTGCACATTACAGCTCCAAATCTCTACTTCACTAATATTCATATGCCTCGTTTCACTAACACTAATGTGATGATTCAGAAACATCACTTACATGGCTGTGCATGATGGCAAAATAGTATAACCAGAGTAGTACAATATGGCCTGAAGCTGGTTAACAACTTTGTAGGAGCAACTTTGAGCAACAGAGTTAAATTAGGGAGCTGGACAGATCAAAGAAAATCTGTAAGCAATCATCAAAGCAAATGCATATGCAAGTGAATGCATCTTCAGAATAATGTGCACCCGATAGGAAAATGTTTCATTAATATTAATTTGGAGGCATGTTTTACAGCGTAAAACTGATACCATATTTGCTGCAGCTGCCGTTTTATTCCTGTCTAATACCGTCTGTTTGTTTAGTAGTATGATGCAGAATCAAAACAGTCTTGCTTTATGTTGCTTCCTCATTAAACAGCCCATCAAATGATATTTGCATTGCAAACATGAAAAAGTAAGTGAAACATTTTCTCTTGCTTATACTTTCTACTGTGGACCTCATAGTGCTTGTCAATCAAACTCATGTTCCTATAAGGTGCTTCCCTATTTAGCCATGTACCAATATCACCTGTCATTGGCATCACAGAACAGTGCTTGTTGGTGCTGCTGTGTGCTCGCCAGCAGCTTTGTATGCCTTTGACAGTTTTATTTGTAAATCAGTTATTTTGTCTTATTCACTGCCTTGGTATGAAAGAAACATTTTAACAAAGGATGGATTTCAGCATGTACACTTTTCAGCTTAATATTCACCTTCCTGCACTGTCTGTATAACAGTTCTGTTTTTTTCTAAACCTTGAAAAGCGAAAGCAGCAGTACTTTTTTCCCATTTCTACATGGGAAAAGGTGTTGTGTCAACTGTTTCTACCTGTCTTGATTTATGGCCACTCTCCTACCTTCCTTGACAGTCATGCTGGTCTGTTGCAGTTCTTCTCTCCCCCACAATCCATTTCCTTCTGGACTGGATGTCCTCATCTCTTTTTGCCTTCTTCCACTCTGTCCTAAATTGTCTTTAGCCAAATCATTTTCTGCTTGCCTGCCCATGTGACTGAACCAATGTAATGTGCTCTCCTTCGTCTTATCTGGAACTGGAGCTACTTTAATATCTGCTTGGATGTCCTGATTACTGTCTACCCCACAGTACTCATCCTACCACCGTTTCTAGCCTTCAACCCATTCTTACCGATATATGCTAACCCTAACCCTGCCCCTAATCTCAACCCTATACCTTAACTCAGAAAAACTCTGTATATAACTTTACCATTATTGAAGCAAATTTGCTTTGAATGTTGTGTTAGGATATTGTTTTTTGCTTATATTGTTTTTGATTTTTGGTAACTTTTTTTGTTATTATTTTTTTTTTGTTTTAAATGAAAGAATTGATTTGTTGTGTTTCGTGTTGCATTTTAATCATTAGCCATTAGGGTCATGGGTTCATTACTGATCTCTTGTCACTGGCTGGGTAGAGTTTTTATGCTGTCCTTGTGTATCCATGAGATTGCGTTTCTCGCCCCCCAAATCAGGCTAGTTCATTAGCTCCAATGTATATGTATATTGACTTTAACCAGTTACTTTGCCATAAGAAAAGCAAACCTATCTTACTTGGAACCCCACACGAAACTTATCTTGATCCGAAAAATTCAACATCCTTCAAAACACTAAGGACTTTACTGATGTGACTCATAAATTCAGGTACCTAGGAACATGATTAGATGGTTAGATCTAAAGGTGAACCTTCAAATTCACTTAGAAGGAACAAAAGCAAAAAAAAAAAAAAAAAAAAAAACTTTCAGATTCTGGAAAGATCTGCAGAGGGCAGATAAACTGTATGTAAAATAATTTTGTTGACTGACTTCAGACATGTACTTCCTCTTAATTCAGCTGTATCAAATATGAACCATTCACCCTTGCAGGTAACATCCTACCTTCTCTGTAGATTCATTATTCTTACCCTGTAAAATGTCCGTCTTTGCCTACCTTAGTTAAAGCAAAATGGCTTTAAAATTGATTACTAAAATGGATTCATTTTGTATGCATTTAGCATTGTTTAATTATTAAATATGAATGTATCCACTACTAGCAAGCATTCCCTCCTTTTCAAATTTCTAAAAAAGGAAGCTTTTCACTTTTCTACTTTTTTAAAGTAAATACATTATGCTGTCTAGTTGAGAACAGCCGAAGCACAAACTCTTGATAATTTCTCAGAACAAATTGCCATGCACTGAACACAACCTGTCTGTCTTATCACAACAATATTTTTCTAGTAGTGTCTCCTGCCCTCCCTCCATCAGTACAGTATTTAGTTGTATTAACACCACCACCACACAACTTGTGGTAGTCTCTGACTCATATTAAGAGCTGCTTTTCCGTGTTCTTTCTTCAGATATGTATTATAATTACACAGTGTATGCATACATCTTTTTATTTCCTAATTCTGCTGTTATAGCAGGTTGGTGTAGGGTTGGCCCATTCAATTCACCAGGCAGCAAATAAAAGAAGTAAATCTTAGTGGATAAAAATGCAGTCATGTTCATTTGGAGGCTGAAACTGTACAATGTGGTGTAAAATATTTGTTCAGCCTTAGCTTCTAATAGTGGAAATTGGAAACTAAGTAGACACATATTTCTTTTTTTATCTTCCAGACTCTGTATCAGGAGCTAGAAGCAAAATTTTATGAAGGCACTTTCAGCTGGGACACAGTCAAGCAACACGATGCTGCAAGTCTCCTTAAGCACTTTATTCGAGCTCTACCACAACCACTACTCACTCAGGAATACCTCAATGCTTTCATAGATGTGCAGAGTAAGTCTGAATCCTTCCATTAATGTTTATCTCAAAAGAGTAATTGTCTTAGATACAACATGGTAGGTTAAGGACCAGTTACACCACATCAGTCCTTTTACATTTACAGCAGCAAAGACATACAGAATGAATAAAATTACCATTGTAAAGAAGTGATGAATAAAAAACACCTATTGCAGAAAAATATGTAAGTCAGTTCTACTTAGGGTTGCCACCTTTTAAGGTGACCAAAGTGGGACATGGGGGTGTGGCCAATATGACACTGGCCACACCCTCTACCATGACGTCACCACAGGAGTGGTGAAGGAGATGCTGTTATGGGTGCAATGGATGGATGGTGGAGTGGCTAGCTAGCTGGCTGTTGGCGTGGCTAGCTGGCCGGATGTTGGAGTGGCTAGCTGACTGGCTGGCTGCTGGAGTGGCTAGCTGGTTGGTGGGAGTAGCAGCTGGATGGATGGCTTGATGGATGGATGGCTGACTGAATGGATGCCTGGCTGGATGGATGGGTGGCTGCAAGAATGGATAGCTGGCCGGCTGCATGAATGGATGGATGGCTGGATGAATGGATGGATGGCTGGCTGGATGGATGGATGGATGGCTGACTGGATGGCTCATTAGAAAATAAAAAAAGGTCTTGGTAATTTTTTAGCAGCTGTAGAAGCGCTTAAAAGAAAGCGCTCCTACAGCCGTGATCTTTGCAGGGCTCTTCCTGCCCCAATCCCCACCCCTTTCATGAATTGCAGCCAATTGCTGCAAGAATTAAAGCACCCGGACCTAACAAGCAACAGCTTTGCATGCATGTCCAGGTTGGTGGCGTAACTGAATTGCCGTGGAAAAGCCAGAAGTAATTGCGGCTTTCAAGTCCTACTACTTTGCACAGCGGGCAACGGGATGAGGCAGGTCAACCCATGAGTGTCCTGCTGGCAATGGGATGGGAGGCAACCTCAGACAATCCTTAAATAAGAAACTATTGGGCAGCTAAATCAATGGACAGTAAAGGGGGAGGGGTGAAGAGTAGTCATGGATTGTCATATATTTATTTTTAAAAATTGTGGAACGAGACTTCTGAAGTTGTGTTCATACACAACAAAGTGGCTATTAAGTGGTGTGTGTGTGTGTGTGTGTGTGTGTGTGTGTGTGTGCGTGTGTGTGTGTATGGCTGGGTGTTTTTGAATGTGTTTGTGATTGTATGTTTATGCTTCTGAATGTGTGTGTGTATTTATAGGTATTAAAAATTTACTTATCTTATATTTCTAATGTAAAGTACTTCTTCCAGGAAAAGTAAATATACTAAAGCAAGTTTGATTCATTGGATGGAGGAACTATTTATTTATTTTATTTATTTATTGACATTTGTTAACCGGGTTAGTCCAACTGGGATGTTGTCCCATTTTCAGTGGAGCCCCGAGGAGAAAAGCTCCAGATAGTACAATAATAAAAAACATTACAGTAGTATACCAGCAAAGGAAACAACAGAAATAAAACTAGTCTTACAGTAGTAACAAATAGAAAACAACCATAGTTAGATGCCAGCACAAGTCTTTTTTTTTTTTTCAGATACTGTGTAACTGTGGTAGTGGGAATAGAGTTCAAGGTATGTCCAGGATAGACTGAGTGATTCCAATGTGGGGGGAGGACAGAACTATGTAGGGTCATAGCAGGGACAAATTTTCGTATTGAGTAGAGGTGTCTTAAGTTTCTTTTTAAATAGTGGGGTGTGAGGGATTGAGCGAATGTCAAGGGGTAGTTTGTTCCAAGCAATGGCCACCGAATGTTTGTAGAGTAACTTACCTATTGACTTATTTGGGTGGTAAATGTCAAGCATTTGTTGATTAGAGGTTTGGAGAGGTCGAGATGGGGTGTAGACAGAGACAAGATGAGATAAAGATGGACAGTTGGATGGTTTAAAGAGCATAGAGTGTAGCATGTGAAACTGATAGAGGTGTAGTAGTTGAGGGAGTTCTAGCCAGTGTAGAGACTTTAAAGCAATGCAGTGGTGTGTGTTGTTTGGGGAGTTGGTGATGAATCTGGCTATTCTGTGGTAGGATTGTTGGAGTTTATTCAGGGTAGTGTTTTGGATATTTGTTATAACAGGAGCAGCATAGAGGAGTGAAGGGAGGAGAAGGGCTTGTCCTAGGGTAAGTCTAGCCTCAGGACTGAGATATTTTTTGTTTCGGTATAATAGACCTAATTTCTGATGTGTTTTCTTTATACATTGTTGTATGTGCTGATTGAATTTTAATTCGTCATCAATAATGACTCCTAAGAGTTTTGTGTGGGTGACAGGTAGGATAGTTGTGTTATTGCGAGACTTAATGACAAAGGAGGATTTATGATGATTAAGAGAGTGGGGCAGGAAAAGTAGGAGTTTGGTTTTAGTAGGATTGGGAATCAGTAGATTTTCTGAAAGCCATTGTTCAGTGGAAAGTAGAGCTGTTTGGGTTAGGGAGTTTAGGTCAGAGATGCTGTTGGCTGTAGAAATGATTGTGGAGTCATCTGCATATTGTACGAGTGATGACTGATGGCATGAGGTGAAGAGATCATTGGTGAAGATGTTGAATAAGAGGGGACCCAAGATGGAACCTTGTGGAATACCAGTGGAGATAGGTAAGAAATGAGAAGTGGAAGAGAGCCATTTAACTGATTGTTCGTGTTCAGAGAGATAGCTAGCAAACCAGTTGAGGGTGGAGGTGGAGAGGTGAACGTTTGTAAGTTTAGATAGTAGTAGTGGGTGAGACACTGTATCAAAAGCTTTGGAGAGGTCTAGAAAGATACAGGAAGTAAGTTTATTGTTGTTGAGAGATTCTGCAATGGTGTGAGTGAAGGAGAGTAGAGCAGTAGTTGTGCTGTGAGAGGGGTGAAAGCCATGTTGAGTAGGGGCGAGTAAGTTTTGATTGAGAAGGTAATCCATAAGCTAGGTGTGGATACATTTTTCTAGTATCTTAGATAATGGGGACAGTATGGCAATCGGTCGGTTGTTTGAAGGGTCAGTGGAGTTACCTCCTTTGTGGAGAGGGATAGTGTAGAAGGATTTCCAAAGGGTAGGAACAGTAGATTCTAGTATGGATCTATTTATTAATATTGTAACTGGGTAGGCGATGGAGTCAGCAGCAAGTTTGAGGTAGGTAGAGGGTAGTTTGTCAGTGGAGGGAGAGCAGGGTTTGAGTTTGAGCAGTAGAGATTTGATGTAGGTGATGGGAACAGGCTTGAAGTAAAAGGGTGTAGTTTTGGGGGTGGGTGAGGGGTCAGATAGAGAGGAAGAGGTAGGTTGAGAGGGTAGGAGATTTTGGATGGAGGAGATAAAATGTGAATTAAGTAGGGTAGCTGTTTCCTCAGGAGTTGTGTTTGGGTAGGGTGAGGGGTTAGAGGGACTACCAGGGTAGAGGATGCTGTTGATTGTTGTCCAAAATTTACGAGGGTTTAGATTATAATTGTTTTGGCCAGAGCTATAAAATGACTTCTTGTCAATTATTGCCTGTTTTTAGCAAGATTACATAGTTGTTTGTATTTGAGTAGAAGAGGTGTTTGTTTAGATTTGCTCCAGGCTTTCCAGACACTGTCTCTTTGTTTCATGATAGACTTAGTTCCCTTTGAAAGCCAGGGAGCATGATTGGATTTCACTCGAATCTTCCTAGAGGGAGCTAGGGAGTCCAGAGTATTTAGGTAAATGCTGTTAAAAGTGTTAACAGACTCATTTAGAGGGAGTTGTTTAAGGATGGACCAGTGTATGTTTTGTAGTAAAGAGTTAAACTGTAAAGGATTAAATGTAGATAGTTTTCTACAATATTTGAAAAGATGAGGTTTAAGTGTGTGAAAGTTGTATCTTAGAATGGAGGTAGGGAGATGGTCGCTAAGGAAGTCTGATAAGGTTGAGGGCTGGTGGTAGTGATGGGGGGTGTTTGTAAGAATCCAGTCTATTATGGAGCTGGAGGCTGAGGTTTTGTGGAAGCGAGTCAGTGTAGAAATGAGTTGGTGGAAACCATGAAGATGAATACTATGTAAGGGAGAGTCAGTAGATAGTTTTGCCCAGTCTATATTGACATCTCCAAGAATGAGTGTTTCATAAGGTATGTTGAGGGTGAACCAGGATAAGATGTTTTCCAGTATGGGTATATTGTTGCCCGGAGGAATATAGATGGAAGCTACAGCTAGTTTTTTGTGGGCATTCAGATGAATATTTAGAATGAGAAGTTTAGCAGGGTGGAAGTTGGGAATAGATGTGGGGTAAGGTGATAGGTTGAGGGTGTTAGAGTAGAGGATGGCTACACCACCACCTTTCTTTGAAGGTCTGTCAGAGCGGTAGATGTTATAGCCAGGAGGGAGAATTTCACTATTACAGATATGTGGCTTGAGCCAAGTTTCAGATAGAGATAGGATGTTAGGGGTTTTGTAAGCAATCCATGACTGTAGCTCAGTGGTTTTATTAACTAAGCTTTGATTCAGTGAGTAGAATGTTAGGTGTTTACATGGAGGTGAGTTATGAGATAGATGTAGTGTGTTTGGTAAGTTGTTAGTAGAGAGTTCTGAGAAGGAGGTAGATAAGGTAGATGTGAGGGATGGGGCAAGGGGAGGTGTAGAGGGGCCTGGGTTGGGGTGGATGTCCCCAGAGGAGAGTAGGTCTTTTGAGAGAAAAGCAGTTAATGTGAAAGGTTGATAGTATTTGGGTGGTTTAGGTTTAGTTTTATTAGATAGTTTGAGGATGTGAAGTATATGTCTTTTATATAGAATTGAGATAGAAGTGTTAAACAGGTTTGGAGAAATGGTGAAGGAAGAAGCAGTAGGAAAGCTGTAGACTGAGTGAGAAGTTGGAGAACAGAGGACTGGATATGTGAGGTGGTAGTGATAGGAGGTGGATATACAGAGTAGAATGAGTAGTGTTGCAGATATAAGTAGATGCAACATGTTTAGTAGTTTGGATTGGGTGTGGGGAGAGGAAGTTAGAAAAGGAAGTTATTTTGGATTGGGTGTGGGTAAAGGAAGTTAGGAATGGAATGTGGGAGTGGAGATATGCAGGAAATGGAATTGTAGTGGGTGGATTGACAGGAAGGGGAGGGATGGTTAAGTATAAAGGAAACTGTACTGAGGTGGGTGGGAATGGGGGTAGGGTAGGGGAGCGAACGGAGCGGGGCTGCACCAGCAAGGAAGAACCCAGTAGAAAAACAATCAATCAGTGAGAAGGGGAGAAAGAGTGAGATAAGAGTGCAGGGATTAACCTATAAGCAGAGGTAGTGGGCCAGAGAGATAAGGTAGCAGGGGGTTAGAAGCAAGGCACAATTATAGAAGCTAAAGGAAGAGCAAGGTAGGGCAAGGAGTAAGGGGGAGTCTAGGATCACTTCCTGTGTTAGAGAGGACACAAGCAGATAGAAGGAGGAATGGTTATAGGGAAGAGTGATCTGGATTATGGGGGGGTGCTTAACAGTGGAGAGGAGTAGGGCTGAGTGGGGGGTAGGATGACTGAGAGATTAGCAGGTTAGAGTTAGGAGAATGAGGTAGTGGAGAGGGGGCGGTCAGCAGGTAAGCTAGAGCCAGCACAGGGATAGCCCTGAGATTACAGGCACCGTAACAATGTTCCAGGTGAGTAGTACATACTTTGATTAAGTCCACTAGGAGAGGACACAGTCCACAAAAGTTTGGCAGGAGGTGGCAAATCCAGACAGTTAGGGCCGGGAGAAGATGCAAGGTAGAACAGGTAGCGTTAAGTAACCTGCAAAACAAAAATTAGAAATGTAGACAAGTGAGTTGCAAGGGACTAAGATAAATAGGAGCTATAACAGTGGCTGAGTGAATGAGTAATATGGGGAACAACTGAAGTGAGTGTAAGGTAGAATAGGGTGAGATACAAGTGGGGGTGGGGGGCTGTGGTGAGGGATTAGTGTGGTGGGTGCAAAGGAGTGGTGGGATTCAATTTCAGTTAAAACAATCTATCTAGACATTGTAAGAGGTGGTCCAAGTCAGATAACATAAGGGATTCAATCACTTTAGACAGCAGAATATGGTGCCAGTCTGTATCAGTTAGTACACTTAGGGTAAACAGGTAATTAATCGCCTAAACAGCAGATATTATACCTAGTAAATGCACCATGGATAGTCAATGATTTCTAAAAATATAGCAGTTTAACAGCACGTATAACAAAAGGCAGTTAAGGTAAAATACATATGAAGTTATATATAAGAGTGAGCATTTAGTTCAGTATGGGCAGATATCACATCAAGTGTATTATTCTTCCATGTTCAAGGTAGAAGAAATGATAGTCACTAGATAGAGGAAGGGAAAGAACAGAATCTGGGAGGCTCCAGGAGACAAGAGACAGGGGTAGGCGGACAGTGCATGGTGGGAGACGCACTCAATAAGTAGAAGTGTTAACATGCACAACGGCTAACCAGTTGAAGCAATTGTAGAAGGGGAGAGTAGAGAGAAACTTCCAATAAGAGTCGATAGGCTATAGATAGAAGGGTCAGTGTGGAAAAAGGATTAGTGGGAAGGGCAGGGTATAATAGGATATAATAGGGTATAATGAAAGACGCACCAAAAGGCCCGTTACAGATCACAGGTCCTGGTAATAACAGTTACCGTCAGCAATTAGGTATTGAATATAAAGCAGGCACAAAAGTTTCAGTTACAAGGTACAGGGGAGGTAGAGAGGAGATAAGAATAGGAGTCGCTAGCCTATAGGTAGAAGGATCAGTGTGGGAGAAGAAAGGGCAAAGAATAGCAGACCAGTACGTGGTGAAAGAATGCACCAGAAAGGCTTGTTATGAATCCCAAATCACAATAATGGTTAGCAATAGCAAAATGCGGTTAAGCATAAAACATAAGGCAGTTACAGTAATTTAGTTAAAAGAGACAGTACAACGTTGGATAGCACTAACAACTGACTTAATGACTTAACAGATACAACAGTAGCAACTGTGATTAAGCAAAAAGATATAGGCAGACGCAATAGTTTAGTTTAAAAGACAGTACAACGCTGGATAGCTCTTTCAACTAAGTGAATACATTAGTGACAGCAGCCAGTGTTCAGATACAAGGCAAGCACAGATGTTACACACAAATATGTGGCATACCAGCAATATACAGCTAAAAATGGACACAAATCCACTGACTGAAGTCACGTTTGCAACAAAACACATACATTCACAAGAGTATAAACGTTGCATAAAAAACACGAGAGGCAAAATGTAGTAGGTGAATCAGTTTTCATTGAGCTCGTCCATTATCAATGAAATAATTGCAACGTAGTAATGGAATCACAAGTAGGCTTACCTGTGGCTGGCTAGGCGACGCCTTAGGACCGCTTGTAGGAGGAGGAGAGAGAGAGAGTAGAAAATGGCGCTAAGGAAATCCGTGCCTAGGTTATAACTATTTTATATCAGAAGTGTATAAAAATATGTATATAATATTAAAAAAAAATCAAGTACAAAACAGTTTTGCTGATGGCCATTTCAACCAGTACAACACAGTTTTGTAGATAGCGCATTCAACAAGCACAAAACAGTCCACAAAAACTGGAACTTAGACTGCAAGAGGCACAGATTTAGCGTAAACAATTTATTTTCCGCGTTCATCATTAGACTTAATCAGAAAACAATACATTCAACAGTAAAAAAAACTTTCAGTTTAAAAATATCTGTAAGCCAATAGAAAGTACATCTTCATCCCACAATTAAGTGACATCACAAACTCAACTATTAAAGCCATACACTTCTGTTAAAAATGTATTTGTTCAAGTGAACCCTGCGGTTCTTTAAGAAACACTAGATGTTAACTACATCATTCAACCCTGGGGCTTTGTCAGAGTTTAACCTGATCTGCCACAGTGCTTCTTTTTCTTCTAACTCTGTCTTAAAATCCCCACCCCTTGCATGATGCGTTCCCTGTTCCAAAACTGAAAACAGGAAGTTATTATAGTTAGGACACTTCAAGGTGTTTAAAAAACATTTCTGCTATCCTTTTTTATGCTATAGTAGTGCTCTTTAATCCTGGCACAGAGGACCCGGGTGGCCGTCCTGATATAAAATACAGTACAATGAGAACAAAACCCAATGTACACCACACCTTTAGTTTTACAGTTGAAATGGCCTGACATTGGAATAGTGTGTGGCAAATGGGGCAAATTTACAAAAGGTCCCTCTAATATGTACCTACAAATGGTACAACTTCCACATTTGTGCATGCCAAATGGTTTGTTTGTGTGGAAAATAGTCCTTTTTTTCTGTTTTTTTTCCTGCTGTCAAACAATAGTTTTAAATTATACTGATTTTTATACACAAAATGGGGGTGGGGGCCAACTGTCGCAAAAAGGTCCCGATTACCCACTAACATTTTCCAGTTGTCCTGTATAATGCTTCTTATCAATCCACTATCCACATTCATGTTCAAATTGCAAAATATTTCTTTGTTGGGCTTACTCAAAACTTTGGAGCCACTGTAAGGAACATATAATATGGGTGGGAAGAGTGTTGTTCAATTGTCCATGAGATACTTAGCTGTACTTCTTAATTTGTCTTCATGGTAACCTTTTTCCAAAAAAGTGAACAAATGAAATAAAATCGCTGTCTTCACTAGTCATTCAACTGGCCCTGATATATTGGCCTTTGGGTATGTTGTCTTTCATAAATTGCAGATGAAAGCTTTTATAGTGTAGGTAACTGTTGGTAAAAGTATTTTACGATGAATCCTGCTTACAAATCTCTTCAGTACCTTTATCCACTCTAAAGTAGCATCCAAAAAGTTGACCTTTAAACCCACGTCACATAAAGTAAATTTTAGGATCTCAGAACCAGAATTTAAACAATCTGTAAACTCTTTCACCTGGTTGGGGTCACCTTCTAAGATGAAAAAAGTACAGTTTTGTACCTACCATAAATGTAGATGTTCGAGTGTATACACTGCTGCAGTCATTACACTTGGGTTACCCTGCCGTCAGGCGGTTCCCCAGTCGGCCTGAGTTCCAAAGTCTTGGTCCGGCGTCGGTTGCTGTCGCCTCCTCCTTGACATCAGTGCGACAGGGGTATATAAGATGCAGCCAATGCCATTTTCTTCAGTTTTTTCTTGCCCCAGATGTCAGGTTCCTCTAAATAGTTAGGCAATTCCAATTGCTAATAAAACATACATAATAAAAGCAAAAAACAACTTACAGTTACCAGCAAATACTCCCCATAGATAGTAAGGGTAGAAGACATAGGTACGTACCAGCCATTAAGAGGGGAAGGAGGGAGGGTAACCTGGACTGCAGCAGTGTATACACTTGAACATCTTCATTTATGGTAGGTACAAAACTGTACTATGTTCATCGTGTTACACTGCTGCAGTCATTACACTTGGGTAGAATCCCAAAGCTGAGGAAGGGTGGCTGGTTCTATAAGGCATTAGGGGTAGCTATAAGGCCCTGCAGCACTGCAGTGGCAAAGCCAGCTCTGGATTTAGAGTATAGAGGCAGATGGTAATGCTTGGTGAAGGTATGTACAGAACTCCAAGTTGCTGCTTCCAAAATATCCTTGGTAGGTAATCCCCTGAGGTAGGCAGTTGAAGTGGCTGTTGCCCTGGTGGAGTGAGATCTAATGCTGCTAGGTACAGGTTTTCCATGGTATGTGTAGCAGAAACATATACAATGTCCTATCCATTTTGAAATAGTCTGTTTTGAAATGGGTTTTCCCTGTGCTCCTGCAGCATATGATACCAATAATTGCTCAGATTTTCTGAAAGCTTTGGTTTTGTCCAAGTAGAAGCGTAACTGCCTGTGAATGTCCAAAGAGTGCAGTAGTCTCTCCCCTTTATTCTGTGGTTTAGGATAAAAAGTTGGCAGGTGACTAGTTTGGTTTAGAGCCACACTGGATACCACCTGTGGCATAAAAGTAGGGTTAGTTCTTAAAGACCCCCTGTCCTGGTGGAAAATGAGGAAAGGTTCCACTGCCATTAGTGCCTGTAATTCTGAAACTCTTCGTGCTGATGTTATTGCCAGGAGCAGAGCAGTTTTCCAAGAGATATATTTTAATTCTTATATGTTGGCTGGCTCAAAAGGAGGTAAAGTTAGCTTCTCCAAAACAAAGTTAAGGTCCCAAGTTGGAGTAGGTGCTCTACGGGGCGGTCTTATGTTTTTAGCCCCTCTGAGGTACTGTTTTAACAGAGGATTAGAGAAAATTGGTGGGTTTGTGTTGTAATGAGCAGAGATGGCAGAGGCGTGGATCTTGATGGATGAGAAGGAGAGTCCTTTGTCCAGCATCTCAGTTAAGTATTGTAGTATCTGAGGAATGTTTGGGACAAGAGGGTCAAGACCGTGAGCTTGGTTCCAGTCACAGAATCTCTTCCATTTATCCGAATATGCTTTCCTGGTACTAGGCCTTCTGGCCTCCAGAATGACATCCATAACAGCTTTGGAGAGAGGCATTGCTTTCTTGACTAAGGAATCTTCCATGCAGCTAGGTTTAAGGTCTTTAGCTGGCTGTGTAGTATTTGTTTGTTGTGCCGAGTCAGCAGATGTGGGATTTGAGGCAAAATCCAGGGCGGTTCTTGTGCTAAGCTCCTTAAGATTGGGTACCAGTGCTGGCGTCACCAGTCTGGTGCAATCAGGATCATCTTTGGCTCTTCCTGCCTGGCTTTTATGAGTACCTTTGGTAGGAGAGGTAGTGGTGGGAAAGCGTATACTTGTAGGTTGTCCCAGCTGAGTGAGAGGGCATCCACTTTCCATGCTTGTGGATGGTAACTCCTTGTGCAGAATTTTTGTAGCTGGCAGTTTATTGAGGATGCAAACAGATCTATGTCCGGGCTCCAGCATTTCTGTGTTATCATTCTGAATATTTGTGGATTCAACTCCCATTCGTGGGGATCCATGATGTTTCTGCTTAAGTCATCTGCCAGTGTGTTTTTCTCTCCTGGCAGGAATTGTGCTTGCAGATGAACTTGAAGGTTTATAGCTGTGTTCCACAGGGTCATAGCTTGTCTGCATAGGGGGTAGGAGTGAGTGCCCCCTTGCTTGTTTATGTACCACATAACTGTGGTGTTGTCTGTCTTTAGTAGTAGTTGTCCTGGATGTAGCAGGTCCTTGAAAGCTATAAGTGCATTTTGTACAGCTAGCATCTCTTTTTGATTGATGTGAAGATGCCTTTGTTCTGCGGGTCATGTGCCCTGAATACATTTGCCTGCCATGTGTGCTCCCCATGCGTAATCTGATGCATCTGTTGTCAGTGTTTGCCTGGCTGTGGGTTGTGTAAAAGGCTGTCCCTTGTTGAGGTGACAAGCTTGAGCCCACCATTGAAACTCCTGTTGAAGGCAAGGGATTAGTGGTATAACTGTTTCCAAACTTTGACAGTGTTGAGACCATACATTCTTTAGGTACCATTGTAGTTTCCTTATATGCAGTCTGGCATATGGAATTAGTAGTATGCAGGATGCCATGTAACCCAAGGCCTGTCGAATTTTTCTTGCATGGAGTTGGGGTTTTGTTGCCATCAATTGAAAGTATTGAGTCAGTTGTCCATGTTTGTCTGGCGTGAGATAAGCCATCCGGGCCATTGTGTTCAAGCTGGCACCCAGGAATATAATCTCTTGTGAGGGCACTAGTTTTGATTTTTTTTCATTTACTGTGTACCCCAGGCAACCTAATAACTTTTTTACAAACACCAGCTGCTTTAGAAGAATATCTTTGCTCTCTGCTTGAATCAGGCTGTCATCCAGGTACGGATAAATTTGAATTCCTTTCTGTCTGCAAAATGCAATTACTGGTGCCAGGCACTTTTTGAAGACCCTGGGCGCAGTAGATAACCCAAAGGGCAGTGCAGAGAATTGGTAATGCATTGAACCTGCTATGAATCTGAGGTATCATCAGCAATTTTGTCTGATAGGGACATGCAGGTATGCCTCTTTGAGGTCCAAAGTCACGAGCCAAGCTTTCTTGCCCAGCATGGGAAGAAGCTGCTGTAATGTCAACATTTTGAATTTCGGAACATCCAGGTAAGTGTTTAGAGATGAAAGATCCAGAATGGGCCTCCAGGCTTTGTCCTTTCTGGGTACCAGAAAGAGTCTTGAGTAAAATCCTTGTCCTTGCTCCTGTGGTGGTACCTTTTGAATAGCTTTCATATCCATGAGTGCTGTAATTTGTGTTTGAGCCTCTGCCCATTGATTTGGTGGCAGATTTGGTAGAGTGTGAAAGTGGAACCTGTAACCTTAAAATACAATGTTGAGAACCCATTTGTCTTTGGTGATCATTTGCCAATTGTGGTAGAAGAGTGCCAGTTTTCCTCCCAAGGGGGCTGCCAAGAAGGATGTGTTTGGCAGCTGTAGTGGGAAGTCATTGGAGCTGTTTTTTATATGGTTGGTTCCTGTCTTCTCCTTCTTTCTGGCCTGATGTAACCCATTGTTGAGGCCTGTAAGGACCTTGTGTGTGACCTCTACCTCTTGGACTTCTGTATCTTCCCCTTTGAGGTCTGTCTGTAATTGGAAAGGACCAATTCTTAGTTGGCCAGTTTCTGCTAAATCTAGGAGGCTGAACCTGTAAGAAATCCTTCACCGTTTGCATAGATTTTGCCTTATCCTTCATTTTCTTTAATACATCTTCTGCCTTAACTCCAAATAACACATTCTGCTGCAAAGGTGCATCCAATAATGTTGCTTTAACATGATCTAGTAACATATGTTCTTTTAACCAAGCATGTCTTCTAATGACAGAGCCTGTAACTGCTGCTCTGCAGGAGGCTTTCCCACTTGTTCAGCTGCATGCAATAAATCCTGCATTTCTTTAAAATTAGGAGGATCTGATTCTGGAAGCATTTTTTGTTTTAACTGAGAGAGTCAAAATTGCTGATAGTTTAGCATGTGAAACTGTCAATTTAAGGCTCTCATTGCTAATGTTGCAGACGTATATACTTTCTTTCCCCATCTGTCTAATGCTCTGGAATCTCTGTCAGAGGGAACTGGATTCTTGGCTGATGAGGCCTTATCTCCTTTGGGTCCCTGAGAAATAGTTTCAGGGTCAGCTACAGGGCTTTTATACAGAAATTTATGTGAGTCAGGGACTCTGTACTATCTGTCAGGTTTAACAGGGGCTGGAGGTAAGGAATCCAGATTTAAGCTGGATTCACTATACACATCATCCACAATATCTAACACTGGCGGAATAGCAAGGGGTCTGTGTTGAGGTAATAAAAGGAAGTCTCTGAGCCTTTTCTTGGAGTCTGAGTAATTCTGGCCTTCCCAGTGGAAATGCTCCCTCATGGTATGTAGGGTTTCCCGAAAGGAGTAGTCCTCAGGCGGTGAGGCTGATGGAATTGATTCCTCAGCATCAGAATCCTCATAAGGGGGTAAAGAGTATCCTAGGTCTGAGGATGAATCAGAAGAGATGGACACCTGGTCGGATGAGTCATAATCTGCATCCTGCCTAGGCCTTTTATCATGAGAGGGATGGGACCCCCTGATCAGAGTGATTATGTCTTTGGCCATTTTGAGCATTTGTTTCTTAGGCATGGAGGCCTGTCCTGGAGAATGCTCTATTTGTTTCTTTGACTTTAAAGGAGGCTTAGACTTAGCTGAGGGTTTAATGCTTAACTGAATAGGTCTGAAGACACCCTCTGTAGCTGTGGGTTGCTCAGCTACTCTGGATCCCTCTGAAAGCTTAGTCTCAGTAGGCTGAAGAACTTGTGCGTCCGAAGGCCCAGCCGTCTCCACGTGGGAGTCAGAGGCGGCTTGTGATTCTACAGAAGCGGTCGTCAGGGGCTGCGAAGGCACCTCGCTGAAAACCGGAGAACTGGCGACTGGCCTAGAAGAGACTTCGTCATCAGTTTTGGGCCTCGGATGCCTATCCTTGTCTTTGCGCTTTTTGAGTATTCCTGTTATCGGAAGTTCCGACGACATGGTATAATTGAATTTTCTACCAAAATAATGTCGGGCAAAATCAAACCGACGTTTAATAGTGCGCTTGTTAAACCTAGCACAAAACCGACAACCAGTAACGTCGTGGTCAGGGCCTAGGTATGGGATACAATAGGAATGGAAATCCTTATGAGGTATTTGCTTCCCACAAGAAATACAGTTATTAACTTTTACTGACATCGGTCTGAGGCAAGAAAAAGCTTCCCCAACAGGGTACTTAGCTTTGTAGAAGACTTTGGTTCTGGATTAGAAATGAAAATCTCAGGAGACGGCCGACTGGCACTTGCAAACTGCTTTTGCTTCGGGCACCGTGTGGCAAGAAAGACTGGCTGCATGTTATATACCCCTTTCGCACTGACATCAGGGAGGAGGTGACAACAACCGATGCCAGACCAAGACTTTGGAACTCAGGCCAACTGGGGAACCACCTGACGGCAGGATAACCCAAGTGTAATGGCTGCAGCAGTGTAACACAATGAACATCAGGTCATCAAGAAATCTTTTAAAAAACAAAACATTATATCTACCCATAATAGGCTCCAAAAATGTGTGTTCCCACCATCCAACAACAATATTTGCAAATAAAGGGGCGGCTGGAGACTCCATGGCAACCTCTCTGTTCTGTTTATACACTTTGTTATTGAACATAAAAAAACTGACAAAAAGATTTGTGCGAATGTTGCATCTATTCTTACTAGTGGTACTGATCCTTTTTTACCACAGAAAGACATAAATGCAGCTGACATATTATTTTACAGAGAGAATTGTGAGATTTTAGCTGGACTATTGAAAAAGTATAAAAGTCTTGATTTAGAGAGCAAATATGTTCAGTGATGTATGGAACTTAATATAGTTCCTAAAGGGCTAAGATTTTTTAAAAGCCCAAATGGTGTCAAGGCTATGGATTCCTTTTGTTTTCCACCTTAAAGAAATTCTTCAAAAATGCTGGTCTGAATTTTCTAAAATTACTTGTTGACAATAATGTTACAATTGTGGCCAGTTTAAAAGAGCAAATAATGACTGCTGACCAGGCCATTCATAGAGAGTTTCATAGTAGGTTTGGTGAGCTCTCAGAGCATCATAACATCTTAGAAGAAGTTCAGAAGCATAAGCAAACTGTTATTAAATGCAAAAATAATAAATTATACAGAGACATTAAAGCATATGAAAATGACAGTGCCTATTTGCTTGCTAACACAGGCAATACATTTTTCAGTAGGAATTTTTCTAACTTTCAACAGCCAATTATGAAAGTTAGACAATACACCTTTAAGAGAACTGAAAGGGAATAACTGATGGAAAATGAGAATGAGGCTACTGATAATGCAGGAAATGAAGAAACTGGGCCTTCAGCAGCAGACTTCCTATAAACTAACACAGTCAGTGTTTTTCCTGTGTGTGAATTAAGTAACACTGATGGTCCCAGTAATTCCACAGAAGTTGAAGCAAGACCCAACATTTTTTTTTTAAGTTCAGAAAAGGAAGGGAAGGCCCCAAGGACCAGAATGACCAGAAAAAAGGAAAGGATTCCTTCCGATTCATCCACGGACAATTAGCTGAGTGTAAGATGAACAAAAATAATGTTATAAATTTGTCTAAACTTGATCTCACTTCTGAACATTATAAAGTGTTGAATTTGGGTTTAAATTTTGTTCCAACTAATAGAGCTGATACTTCCAGCACTGTTCTAGAATTGAAAAAATACATAAGACTGTTGAGCTCAAATTACAGTTTAAAAGATGTTGAAAAGAATGAAAGTAAATATGTTAAACAATCCTGTTTTAACCCACCTTTGGTACACATTTTAAAAGTGTTTGTGGAGTTCAAAATGTCCGCTGTTCTGTGAGCACTGCTATCACCTAGGTCTCTGATATACCCTGGATTAAAACAAACCCAGAAGGCAATGCAGAATTAATAATACAGAAATAACTGTAGATATTTACTGCTAATATCATCCAGCAAACAAAAGAGGAAGAAAAAGTGACAGATTCAGCTCAGAAACAGCAGGATTAACTAAGATTTCTGAATAACAGCTTAAGCCATGTGCTACTAAGGCCCTGCATCTGACTGCAAGGTTGGTAAAACACTATATAGCAAGATGTCAAAAGAGGAAAATAATATGGAAACAACAATAACTAAGACCAAATTCTCAGTACTAGCCTCACCTGAAAAAGACACAACTTCAAAAAGACAAAAGACAACTAAACAAACTGACAACTCTAAAACTACAAATAAATCCAAGACAGACCAGCCAGCTAATCTGGAAGACACAAAATCTGCCTTATTACCTGTCCAGCAAGCAATAAAGGACTTATCTTTACAATTTCTCACCTTTGGTGACTTATTCAGCCAAATAATATCCAGAATGGAAAAATCTGAGTCCAAAATAATAGAAAATGAAATAAAAATAGACTCTATTTCTCAAAGAACTGATGCCCATGACAAAGAAATACAAAACTTACAAGCAAAAATAACAGACCTGGAAGCAAGATCTCGAAGGAACAATATCATCATCAGAGGAATGCCTGAAACTGTACTTCATAACAATCTAATACCAACAATCAAGCAAATAATAAACTCCCTGCTAGGAGAACCTGAAGAAATGCAGCAAATAACAATAGAGAGAGCCCACAGAGCCCTTAGGGAAATGCAAACACCACTGAAACAAAGACCTGTCTATATTAAAATATTAAACTACCAAGATGTAAATAAAATCATACTGGTAGCAATGAAAAAAGGCACACTCACCTGGAATAATAATAAAATCTCCTTTGCTCAAGACCTCCCAATACAAATAAGACAAGCAAGACAACTAATATCTCCATACTGCAGGTTCCTAATAGAAAAAAAATCAAATTCCAGATGAAATATCCAAATCAGTTAATCTTCTACATCAAAGAGGTTAAATACATGGTCACTAACCCCAAAGAGGCAAAAGAGACATTCATGGCCATTTTCAAGCAAATTCCACCTTCAGAAGTGAAATAAATCCACAAAAAAAGATAAAGGACCCTTGGGTAAAAAAAGACCCCATTCACGAGCACTCTAGCTGGGATCCAACTCTGAAAGCTTCCCCTTGTCTCTAGACCCTTAAATCCATGATGTGAGCTATGAGGAACACAGGAAAAGGAAGTACAGCCTGGGTAGGAACCAAAAATCAACTGCTGTTTCCAATGCACGAATATAGGAAAGAGCCTCCTTCTGGGACATCAGTCTGCAAATTCAGTCCCCTTATGATTTGAGGACTCCATTAAGAACAGTCAACCAAAATGGATTTCAGCAAGCTCCAAAAGATTTTACTTCCTGAAAAATGAAAATTGATCTGCACCAGCTAAAAGAAGAAATCTGCACCATAGATGTCAACCAACCTGCAAGCAAAACCTTGAAGAAATAAGGTACTGTTGAACTGAACCATTCACTAAAACAGTACACCCAGTACTGTGTAGGTGAATGAAAATCCAGCCTTAAATAATAGGCAAGAAATAAACTGTCATAAACAGGCTAGCTCATAGATTAATATTGGGGAAAAAAAGGGAAACAAAATTGTTAAATGTTTTATGTAAATACTAGAAATGTGTTAAAAGATCCTGGAGAGAAGTAATCTCAGGAAAATAGTAAAATAACCTAACAATCTTGGGGTAATGTAAATATAGCCTTAATATGTTAACTATAGCAGAAGGACTGTTTAGCTAGGCTTTTTTTTTTTTTTCCCATGTCTCTCTATGCTTCCTACCTCTGATAAATAGGTGCCAAATATATATTTTATAACCCACACAGATTGATGTGGAAAAACATTACAGGCACCAAAGAAGGCCGAAATCTGAATAAATAAATGGGAGGAAAAAGAAGTCAAATGAAAGAAAAATGTAAAAATGACAGGATTGATTGTTTAACAATATTGCTATGGTACATATATTGCTATAATTTACTGAGAAATGTAAATTAATGTGCTGCTTTAAAAATACTGTTAGAAAGAATTAGTCACAAGACAAAAACAATACATGCTGTACCTTAAATGCAATACCATGATTGTATAAATAATATGTTGGAAGAGGCTAGGGATATTAAGTAGCAGTGTTTGTTGAGGGAACTAGTTTGTTCAGCTTTGTCCACATTGTTTATAGTAACACAGGGGGGATACTATGGGTTAAATCTATATCTAAAAAGAAAGTGCATTCCAAGATTAGACGTAAAGGTAAACCATATAACGAACCTTCATCCTCCCCCCCTGATTATTCCTGGTCCAGGTATATAGTGGTTAGGCACAGAGTAGGGACAGGGATAAATAGATGCTTTCCTAAACCATCACACAGTAACACATACAAAGATAACAAAACTATTATACCATGACCCCCCCAAAACGTGCACGCTGATTGGCCAGCGTGCCCGTTGTAAATCGAGTTATACTAATGGAAAAAGGTCCGGTCGCCCGGACTTTTTTCCATTAGTATAACTCGTTTTTTTAAAACACTGTCTCGCTATGTTAAATGGGTTTAACATAGCGAGACAGCTTTAAAATAAGCAACGGAGATCTCCGTTGCTTATTTTAAAGCTGTCTCGCCATGTTAAACCCATTTAACATAGCGAGACAGTGTTAAAGCAACGGAGAAAGCAAGATCTCCGTTGCTTTTTTTTTAGTGTTTCGCTATGTTAAATGAGTTTAACATAGTGAGACAGTTTTAAAATAAGCAACAGACATCTCCGTTGCTTATTTTAAAACTGTCTCACTATGTTAAACTCATTTAACATAGCGAACACTAAAAGCAACGGAGATCTTGCTTTCTCCATTGCTTTTGCCCACAGCTCTGATGTACTGCGCAGGCGCACAGTACATCAGAACTGCCGCCGATGCCAGACATCTGCGGAAGGGCAGTAAACAGGCATTATACTATGCCATTATTTAAGAAAAGTAATAGTTTCTTTTCTTAAATAATGTCATGGTATAATAGCAATAACCCACTTCTGGGTGTGGGTAATGCTTCGCCCTCGGGACCAAACCACGCCAACCGTGGGTAAATTTAGCATTACCCACACCCAGGCGTGGGTTATTGCTATAATATACATGGCATATCTACGGAATACACCTAATAAATAAATGTGGGAAATAGAATCATGGAATGTTAAAGGGCTCCTAAACAAGAAGAAAAGAAAACTATTCTTACACCTTACATTAAAAACCACAGCCAACCTTATACTAATACAAGAAACACACTTGACTGCAGAGCAATGGGCAGAAATTAGCAGAAAGAAATGGATAAGTCAAATTATAGCTTCAGAGGGGAAAACAAACAGTGCTGGGGCTGCCACCATAATTAAAAAAACAATTTAAGGAAAAAATACTTAAAACCAAAGCTGGCAAGGAGGGAAGATGGTGTTATGTAACATTTAGTAGTCCTACAATACCAAAATCTATAATGGCACTTAATGTTTACTTAATGTTTACGCACCCTGTAATAACCAACAACACTTTTTTATGTCATTATACCCAACCTTAAACCAATTTAAAGATCACTACCTAGTGATTGGAGGTGACTGGAACACATATCAAAACCCAGAAAAAGGATAAATCTAATCTGACCAAATCACATAATAAACAAGCCACATTAGCCCTTAATGAACTCAAATAAGATTTCAAACTATATGACCCTTTTAAATATGGGAACAGTGCAGATAAAACAGGGAAATTCACATTCTATTCGCAATGCCACAAAATGTGGTTAAGGATAGACTTCTTCTTAATCTCTGACATATTCATTAACATGGACCCAACAATAACTATACATACCAGGTTCTTTTCAGAGCACTCCAAAATGACACTGAACATTAACTGGGACAAAAAGATATATTTAGAGAATAGGGGTCATAATTGGTCATTAAACCCTAATTTACTTTCCAAAATGGATGTAATAAAACAAACAGAAGCAGTACTAAAAATAGCTCTTACAAATATCGCTAACTCCCAAGTACCAACTGACATAGAATGGGCTGCAACCAAAGCACAAATTAGAGGATTGTTTATCAAAAAATCAGCATGCTATAAAAAAATACAACTGAAAGAAGAGCATATACTGAAAGGGAAAATAGAGCATCTTGAAAAAGAACTAATAAATAACACTAAGAACCAAACAGAAGCAAAACTTTTAAAACTGCAAATGGATCTATATATGTTAGAAACCAGGAACCTATCTTTTTATGAAGCCAGAATGTTAGCCACTTACACAGAAGAAGCTCAAATACTATCTAGAGCTCTGGCCAGAATTATCTCCCAACACAAAAATGCCTCCAATATATCAGAAATAAACTACAGAGACAAAAACTACACAAAAATGAAGACATTATTAAAACATTTGAACAAATATACTCTCAGATATATGGAGCACAAATACTACGAACCTCAAAGGAAGATAGAACTCTTTTCCTTCAAAAACTGAAATTCCCTAAACTCAATTTAGACCAACAAAAAAAACTAACTGAACCGATATCCATCAGTGAAATTATTCCAACAATCAAACACTTAAAAGCGCATAAGGCTTTGGGTCCGGATGGGCTCGCATCAGAATTGTACAAAGCATTTGCCCCCTTGATAGCCAAACTACTATACTATACACTGAATTACATAATAAGCTATAAAATAAATGATATCCACTTTAATGCCTCTAAAACCATTTTTATATTAAAAGAACACACAGATCCCCAAAACCCCAACAGCTACAGATCCATCTCCCTCTTAAATATAGATACTAAAATATTTACCTCTATACTTGCAAACAGAATGAAAAATCTGATAGAGAAAATCATTTCCCCAGAACAATCCGGTTTTACACCACATAGACAGACTAGTGACAATACATTAACATTAGATGCACTAATATCCTATGCTAACCAATACAATATCAACATCTACACAATGGTAGTGGATGCCCACAAGGCATTTGATAAGGTTAATCTAGAATTCTTACTCCAAACACTACCCTACTTTAATATACCCAATAACTTTATTCAGATCATCCAAACTCTTTATAGCAACCCGTACACATCTCTTTATATAAATAAAACTTGGTCAAATAGGATCCTAATAAAAAATGGAACAAGACAAGGATGCCCATTATCACCTTTCCTGTTTAACCTATACCTAGAACCACTCTTTCTATACATTAAACAAAATACATACCACGATCCTCCATCAATACACAACTTCAAAATATACCTCACTGCATTTGCGGATGATCTGAACATATACTGCACTACACCAAATTCAGATATAAACAAAATAATAACTGCAATTGAGCATTTCTCGACTATGTCTAACTACAAACTAAACCTCAATAAAACTAATATTTTCCCCCTAAAAACACCCAAACTCATCTCACTAATACCATTGTTAAACACAATAAAAATAAAGGAAGAAACTAAATATCTGGGAATCACATTTTTCCAGAATAACAAAGACTTCTACCAACACAATATAAACCTTAAATGGCAAAATATAATGCAAGACTGTAAAAGATGGAACATCCTAAAACTACCATTCTTGGCCAAAGTATCAATAATCAAAATGAACATTTTACCTAGACTAATGTATATATTCAGGACATCACAGACAACAATACATAATAAATTCTTCAAGCAAATTCATACCTTCCTAGCAAAATTTATATGGGAACCCAAAAAAACAGAACCTCCTATCCAAAATTAACACTACCCAAAAGCAAAGAAGAACTAAATCTACCAGATTTTAAAATGTACTACTCAATCATTAACACTAACAGAATATTAAAAGTAGCTGAACATAACCCGTCAATGGAAAATTGGTCTCCTCTTTGGGTGACAATCTATTATAGATATATTACAGCTCTAAGTTTCAATCCCAAAGCACTTCCATTCCTGAAGCAGAAAGAAATACAAACTTATAACATTATAGAGTCCTTAAAACATTCTATCAACTTAGCACAAAAACTCTTTCAATTCTTGAACCTTAGACAAGCCATGACAATACTGCAACCCCTTCATAAAAACCCACATTTAAAAATAAACAATAAGATGCTGGACTTAGTCCCTTTTCCCAGGCTGAAAGATAAAACAATCCAAGATATTTATCCCTACGTTAATTGTTCAATACAAGAAATGAGGACCAATGTAAACCTCCCTAAATCACACATAATAATCCTAAGACAAATCAAAGAACTGTGTTCCAGTTACCTCCAAAATGTTACTATGACCAATAGTGACATAGAAACGTGTAGCAGGTTTTGGAAAACTATTATCACAACAAAGAAAACTATTACTAATTCATATAAAATGATAAATGAAATCAAATACCAGAAAGACCTTCTCTTCTCTAACTACTGGAGAAAAATTAAACCATCCATAGATGATCAGCAAATAAGCCAGGCAATCAATCTAACACTGACGATTATACCCCTCAAAAAGTTAGCATACACTCATCTCATGATCAGTAATAATGCTTATTTTACACCTGCAATCCTACACAATTTTAACACATCAAAATCACCTTTCTGCCCACACTGTAAGGACCAGATAGCTGACTTAATCCATGTATTTTGGAGCTGTAAATGTGTCTATAAACTCTGGAACTCTCTCAAGGTACAATTACAAAAAACAGGTTATCAAACATCAACATTAACTTGGGAATTCACTCTATTACACATTCTCCTACCCAACATACCAAGAAAACAAGCAAATACACTTTTAACAATTTTCCTACTAATGAAACTATATTTAGCTTTTAAATGGCTAGATACAATAAATATCTATCTCTTGGGAGGGTTTTAAACAAGTAGCTATATAACACCTTTTAGCTCATAAAATATTAATAGATAAAAGAAACAAAAACATGAAATCCAGAAAAATTTGGGGAAAAAACCTTTAAAATCATATTAATATAATTCATCACACAGCAACTTAGAAATATACTATAATGGAACCAAAGAACACATACAAGTTCAGATATTAAATAATAACTTGGATATTATGAATGTATATACTGTCTATATAACTGTGGAACTAACAGTGAAAGCACCTATGTACATAGTGTAAATAGATATGTTGTACGACATATATCCTGTGGTATTTGACATCAATGTATAACATATATATATATATATATATATATATATATATATATATATATATATATATATACGGTCAAGTTGTAAGATAGTTTTTATTTGTGACATTTATTAATGTAAAAATAAAAATTATTGGAAAAAAAAGTGTTTGTGAGAAGTTTGTTTGACAATAATAAAACAAGGTAAAAAGTGAAAACTCTGCTCTTAATTAATTAAAATCTGACAGTATGGTTAGAGTTATGAAAAGTGACAAAGATGGGGGTTTGGTTGGGATGGTTCAAGACCAGTATATTCTTAGTATTGAACCTATGTTAAGCAACACCTCAGAATATAAGGCCGCCAATGCCTGTGTTAAGCAACACCTCAGAATATGAGGCAGCCAATGCACATGATGTATTAACATGTTACCAGAGAATTTATTACTTTTTGTTTGACAGTTTTATGAGTGGTAATTTAGACAAAATTTCTTATGATTTTTGTAACACTGAGAATCCCAAGTTAAGGGTTCGGGTTTTGTTTGGAATACCAAAGGTCCATAAGACTTTAACCACCCTCCATTTAGGCCCATTGTTTCAGCGCCTAATTACATCACAGAATTTATTCCCCTTGTGGTTGATTCTTTTTTTAAACCCCTTAGTCAGTAAAATGAGTTCTTTTTTACAGGACTCTCGGGATTTTTTGGAACAGTTTAGGAAATTTAATGACACAAAACAGATTTTGTTCACCATTGATGTGGTATCACTTTTCACGTGTATTCCACATGAAACAGGCATAGAATATGTAAGACAGTATGTTGGGCAGTTTTCCAACCTCTCTAATGACCAGTGTAACTTTTGCTGTGATTTGATAGATGTTCTATTAAAAAAACAATTTTTTTATGTTTAATAAAGCATATAAACTACACAGAGGGGTTGCCATGGGGTCTCCAGCCACCCCTTTGTTTGCAAATATTGTTGCTGGATGGTGGGAACACACATTTTTGGAGCCTATTATGGATAGATATCATGTTTTGTTTTTTAAAAGATTTGTTGATGACCTGTTTTTCATCTTAGAAGATGACTCCAACAAGGTAAAAAAAGTTTATAGATTGTTTAAATTCTAGTTCTGAGTTCACAAAATTTACTTTAGGTGATGTGGGTTTAAAGGTTAACTTTTTGGGTGTTACTTTTGAGTGGGTAAAGGTACTGAAGAGATTTGTAAGCAAGATTCATTGTAAAAAACTTTTACCAACAGTTGCCTACACTATAAAAGCTTTCATCCGCAATTTATGAAAGACAACATACCCAAAGGCCATCAGGGCCAGTCGGATGACTAATGAAGACAGTGATTTTATTAATTAAATAGATTTTATTTGTTCACTTTTTTTGGAAAGAGGTTACCATGAAGAGAGATTAAGAAGTACAGCTAAGTATGTCATGGACAATCGAACGACACTACCCGCCCATATTACATGTTCTTATAATGGCTCCAAAGTTTTCAATAAGTCCAGCAAAGAAATATTTTGCAATTTGAACATGACATTGGATAGTGGATTGATAAGAGGCATTATACAGGACAAGTGGAAAATTTTAGATGTAATCAGGACTTTTTTGTGACGGCTGGCCCCCACCCCTATTTTTTGTATAAAAGTCACTATAATTTAAAACATTTGAGAGGGAGGAAAAAACAGAGAAAAGGATATTTTACACGCAAACAAACCATTTGGCATGCACAGATGTGGAAGTTGTAACATTTGTAGGCACATATTAGAGGGACCTTTTGTAAATCTGCCACACACTATTCCAGTGTCAGGCCATTTCAACTGTAAAACTAAAGGTGTGGTGTACATTGGGTTTTGTTCTCATCGTACTGTATTTTATATCAGGATGACCACACTCTGTGCCAGGATTAAAGAGCACTACTATAGCATAAAGAAGGATAGCAGAAATGTTTTTTTTTAAACACACCTTGAAGTGTCCTAACTATAATAACTTCCTGTGTTCAGTTCTGGAACAGGGAACACTTCACACAAGGGGTGGGGATTTTAAGACAGAGTTAGAAGAAAAAGAAGCACTGTGGCAGATCAGGTTAAACTCTGACAAAGCACCAGGGTTGAATGATGTAGTTAACATCAAGTGTTTCTTAAAGAACCGCAGGGTTCACTTGAACAAATACATTTTTAACAGAAGTGTATGGCTTTAACTGTTGTGTTTGTGATGTCATTTAATTGCGGGATGAAGCTGTACCTTCTATTGGCTTACAGATATTTTTAAACTGAAAGTTTTTTAGTGTTGAATGTATTTTCTGATGAAGTCTAATGACGAAAGCGGAAAATAAATTGTTGTTTACGCTAAATCTGTGCCTCTTGTTCTCAGTCTAAGTTCCAGTTTTTGTGGCATGTTGTGATATTCTAGAAGTTTTAGTCTGTTTTTGAAGTACAAAACAGTTTTGCAGATAGCCCATTCAACAAGTACAAGGCAGTTTTGCAGATAGCCCATTCTCTGAATGCAATAGTGCCCTCCATGCTGTGTGTTATTGTGGAAGTAACACACACCCTGCTGAGCATTATTACTTGCTTAATATAATCATCAGCATGAAACTTAATTGTATTATGGATGCACTGCCTTAATAACAGCTTAATTAATCAGTTTTTAGTTAATATAATTTATGATCAGATTTTACTTTTTCGAGAGTCAGTTATTTATTGTCTGAAGTTGCAATAGTTAATAAAGCTGCTTACAATGAATAAGCTGGTTGTTTGTGTCTTGATCCCATGTGTTTATTGTTCATTTCAGTGTATCGCACACACTCTTGAGGACTGTTTTAAAACACATGCACTTAATCCTTCACTCTGTGTCACAACACAAGCATCAGTTTTCTTCCTGTAAGCTTTCTTTTTTAGTTTTACAGGTGACATTTGCCACTTGTCACTGATCTTCTATTGCTCTAGAAAGCATAATATGTTACTGTCACTGGCTTTAGGCAAGTGCCAAACACCATCTTACACAGCAATAAGTCCAGTATGCACCTGTTGCCTTCCCTTTTTAAATAACACTTGATCTTAAAATAACATCAGGGCCACAGCCACATCTAATTCTTTCTGTGAAGATGATAGGATACAAACTTCAGCTGGTCAGTGCCCTATATGTGAGATACTCCTGGTGACCTTCAGTTATTTGATAATCTCTTATCCAATGAAACTTTTACATTTCCATTCATCAGTGCTGATAGGCCTCAGAGTAATCAACTGCTATAAGTCTTTATCTGGACTAGCAGCCAAAGTTGTGACTGCCTCATTCATTCATGAGTTGACCACCTTCCTCAGGAACATGAACATTAGTTTACAATGAAAAGACTGCTACTACTACTTCAGAATATTCACTGAGATGACCTTCTATTATTGGAAGTTGCAGACAGTGCTCAAAATAGGACTCTGGCTCTCTAATCCATTTATCCCACTGACTCATCTTTACATAGCCTTGACTTTCATCATTATCTCAAAAGTATGCTATCTTGCTAAGGGAGTTACTTGGTGGCTGTATTGGCCCACCAAAAGGAATGTGTTTTACCTTATTAATTTCACTTGATATTTGGATCAATTCCAGATTCCGCACGCTACTCTGTTTCTGTAGTACAGAGAGGTAAAGCCCTGATTGTGATCCAGATTCCCCAAGTTTATGCAGTGGTTTGGGTATTAGAAGAACCAGGAAGTGGAATATGGGAAATGAGCAGCTATGGCTCGCCCTTCCTTATCAGAAGGTGTGGTGGCTCCCAAACATCTCTTTTGCTGCTCCAGAGCACTAAAAACAGGGTCCCGTATCAGGAAAGATGTGCTGCAAATAACCCAAACCAGTGATGGTGAACCTATGACATGCATGTCAGACATGACACGCAACAACAATTTGGTTGACACACCAACATTCACCAACACCCGAGTTAACAAAGAAACTGCTTTTGCATTTGTTGCTTGTATGAAATGCATTGAATTATTTTGTGCCAGTAGCCAGTTCAACAACACTGCTGCGGAGGTAATGAAGTTGTTAACCTTAAAGATTATTTCGGTATACTGTCTCAATAGAGTTTGCATAAGGCAGTGCTGACATTGTTTTTCTTCATGGTTACACTTCTGCAAAGTGCAAGTAGTCTGCATTTCTATGAGTGTGCTGTTTTACATTCCTCTCAACTGCCCCTCTTAATCCCTCCTAAAACTGGCAACTTTTTTACACGTAATGACACTAATGAGATTTATAGACAATTTTTTCTTAAGAAAATGTATATTAATTCAATTTCATTTTTTTTCAGTCAGTGCCTCATATTAATGGTATTATAGTTTAAAACTGTCCGTGTCTTTTATTTCTAGATTTCTCCCTTATTCTGTTGAGATTTATCCCTAATGTATTGAGAGCCATGCTGTTTTATTTATTTATATTTTTATTTTTATTTTTTGGAGGGGGGATGACATGCAAGCAGAGTCAAATTAGGCATTTTCCAAATTTTTGACACACTGAGCCCAAAGGGTTTGTCATCACTGACCTAAATGGTCATAATAGCCTTTGCTTGCACACATGCACATAGTGGGATATTGGTAATCACTGCAGTAGTGTAGGTGTGCATGTGACCAAATACTCTCATTGCTGAGATGCTGGCGAAGATGCAAGCAACCCCTCGCGGTTGCCTAAATAATAGCCACCCAGATGGTTCTCACCCTGATGAGATCCCCATCACTGTGGAGTGAATGTGCTGGAGTCTCATTGGGAGGTTAAATGGTAGGCAAGCACAGTCAAAAAAAGAAGACTTTAATTGCTAAGTGTAGTAATCTCTAGAGAAAGTTGCTTCTTTATACTAACTGCTGGGTGATCCAAATGCTCACATCCTCCCCAAGCTCCACATCATGAATGGATCTATCTAAGGTAAAAGATACAAAGAAATAGCCTGTCTGGCTCTATGGGACCTCAAATATTAATAGCCATCTAAGTGACACAGTCTGAGATGTGCCAGGTGTCAAAGGTCAATCAGTTGATAGGAAGCCATAAAGTAATAGAGGAGCCACTTTCATTTATGGTGTAGTTTCACTCATCTCTGAAATTTTTTCATGATGGGTTTTAGTGTTCAGCAACTGCTCCAGGTTTCCTTTCTTGCTAGAGAACAATAGCGGCACAGTAGCTGTCTGGTGGAAAACATGTAGGACATCTGAAGATAAAAAAAAAAAAAAGTATAGAATGCATAGTAACAATTCTCTCCCACAATTCATCAATGACCATTACCCTATGTTTCTCTGTGAAAAGAACAGTAAATGCCACAGTCTAGTAATATATTTAAATGTTTTATATATCCTAGCAGTATGTACAATACAAAGAAAAACTAGATCTGTCTTGCTCAAGGATAAAAATGACAGTTTCATTGAAATGTTAGCATGCCACAGTATAGCAAGTCAAGTTTATAGCCAAAAATGCAACAAAATGAGAGAATGGCTCAAAGGCAAGTGTGTCTCAGTAAAAAAAATAATCTTATAACTCAGATTCAAGAGCAGCAACTTGCACCTGTTTTGCGCTGATCACAAATTTAATTTAAAAGTTATTTCAAGTTTTACATTAAAAACACTCACAGCCATTTCCTAAATAAAGCAGAATACTTTAATATTGAAAACAGACTGGCATAAGCATGATTAATCTCTCATCCCTTTAAAACTCACGTTTATTCAAAATGTGTCTGGCAATCCATTAAACTACAAGAGACCTGCTGGGATTCATAGTAAAAAAAAAAGCAGGTATTTGAAAAAGAATTCACAAGACAAACATTTAACACATTTGCTAACAGCCTGGGACAGCATGTTGGACACAAGTGTCATTTTTCAGTAGCATCCCAACCGTACGGCCTGATGAAGTGGTTAAGACAGAGTCAAAAGGCTGAGGTAATGAAACCATGTACTACAAGAAGCAGCTCTTTAACAGTTCATATTCTTACTCATCGGCAGTGAGTGCCAGAATTTCACTTATGCACACCGGCAAAAACAAGCAAACAAACAAAAAAGCTAAACTAAAAATACATTCATTGTTAGAATATTACTAAACTTTTCTAACTGGCATTATTGGCTGATTGTAAACCTCAGTAATTTTTAATCTTCATTGAAAATGAACAAGTGAGTGAATATGTGACAGTGCAGAGGACTAAGGTTCAAAGCTCTTAGTAAGATGCTTTCTGTATTCAAGGCTGCAAGGTTTAATACTTCCTACCTCCATTTTCCTATTGTGTGACTTTGTGTAAGTCACTTAATCAGCATGTGCTCCTGGGTTGCCCTTTACTTAGTTTAATGGTTAGAAAAACAAAACCATAGGGCATAAGTATGACACAAATTACTCATGTGCAGTTTCTGAATCTTGAGAGCAGAACCTGATCATGGTCAGATGGAGCAATAGACAAGGTAATGGACCAGCTACCCTTCACACACACATCCATACCAGTATCCCATTACTTTGTTCTCTCTCTCTCTTGTTGTTGTGTCTTTCAGCTTTTCCCGGTTAGGGGTCGTCACAGCGGAACTCCGGTCCGCTAATGATTGGCAGTAGATTTTTACGTGCCGAGTTGCCGGCTCTGATGCACAACCTTCAACGAAGATATGCCCATTCACGCATGTCTCCACACAGAATACGCTCTAGCTGAGAATCGAACAGGACTATGTCTTACTGTGAGGTGACAGCGCTACCGCAGCACCACCACCATACTTTGTTCTCTCTCTCTATTTACCATAAAACTCTTTTCAAACCTGGCAGTGTTTCTTCCTTTTTACAATAATTACAGTGTGACTTGGATATTATTTAAAACACTGAGCTATATGTTGAACAGAACAAAACACTCTCACACTGAAGTCAGACAACAAGAACATCAGCAAACGTCTCTTCCTGTTAAAGTCACATTTATTGAAAATGCATCTAGCATTAAACTACAACAGATGTGCTGGGAATCCTAGTCAAAGAGCATGTAGTGAAGCAATAATTATAGTCTGTCTGAAGGGGTAAACATTTAGAAGACAAAAGTCTAATATGTTTGCTAATAGCTTAGAACAGCCCAAGAACACTCTCTGGTGAAGTGACTTAGACTGGATATAAAAAGGATTAGGAAACCAAAAGCTTTACTACAAGAAGCAGTTAATTAACTCTTCATAGCCTTACTTACCTGCACTAAGCAGCAAACAAACGGGTGTAGCCAAACACAGTGAATTTCACATCCATGTGCCTGAAAAAAAGTTAAATTAAAAATGCATTCATAACTAATATTTTTTTACATTGATGTCATAGGCTTTGTGCTGTCCAGTTTAATTAAAGTTAAATAAAAAATACAGTGTCAACAGCCAAAAAAATGGAAACCAAGCATTGTACCCAAAGAACACCGATCATACGATTAAGCTCCTGCTCAGTACAATCAGTTCCTTATTTTACACCGTAAGTACTCTGGTATGCAGGACACACACACACACACAGATGAGGCAGTCAGTTACGGATTCTTGTACAACTGCAAACATTCAGATGCTTGTGATAAAAATGAATGAATACATAAATAATGACAGACAAATGTATTTCAGTTCACTGCTGTGAGAACCAAACTGTGCATCCCACTGCACCCCCTTGACCATCCAACCTATTTACGAATCAGAGACAAAGACCAAAAAATGAGGAACTGATTTTATACATTTTTCATATATACATAGAAAGTCATAGAAGGCTGCATTCTGAAACTTACATTTCTATCATTCTTTAGTGACAGCAATCCACAACAATTGCCAGAAAGCCACAACTTTTATAAGGAGAAGACCAAAATAATTCCCAATTGCTTTCCTCAAAAATTCTGGACACAGCCAAAAATAATTGGGGAGGGGGCAAAGGGGGTACATTTTAAATACTATTTTATGTATCGTTTAACCAGGTAAACACACTGAAGAAAAAAGCATCCCTTTCTAAAGATGACTAAAGGTTACTGCCTGAGTGACTTGCTCACAGTAGGCAAATGGCAATATGAGGATTCATACCCTTTACTTTTGAGTACAGGAAGCAGTTCATTGTCAGCTCAGACCCTTAAGGGACATACAGCGCTTATTCACTTAGAAAGTTAACAGAACAAGTGTTGCATGGACACACATTTTCTAAACAGTGAGAACTATGAAACTGTATTGATTGATATTAACAGGTGTAATCTTCAATGAGTTTGCAAGAAAAGGTTAATCAGGGTGTGTCAGTGTGGAGGATTAAGGTTTTGAGCTCCTAATGAGCTGCATTCTCTATTTAAGGGTACATGGTTTGATTTTTTTTTCTACCTCCATTTGCCTATTGTGTGATTATCAGCAAGTCATTTAGCTAAACAGTGCATCAGTACACAAAGAAACAACAGTATTTTCTAAAACTCTAATAATGGGAGCATTTGTGGTCTGTATGTACCTCATTCTCTCATATCTCAAAAAGGCTGGTTCCGTTCTTGCATGTAAGCGCACAATATCTTGTTCACTGAATCATGCTTTCCAAAAGCACCACACTGTGCTTATGGAGTCAGTCAGCTGACTGCTGTATGTCAGCTGACCAGTAACAAGCATGGTCTGAACCAAGGATGGAAACTGGTAAAATTAAAAAAGCAAGACGGGACCTTTATTTTTATTTTTTACAAGTGCTGGCACAGCTTGTTGTGTCCCATTCCTGTTGCCCTTTGATGTTATACAGCACATTAGTTGCAACCTCTTTCCAAATGAGTATGTTGTCCCTTTTGAGCAAGTATATAGAAGCTGGATCCAGAGATAATTAACTTTGAGTCACTATTTATCGTTATCAACCAACTGTAACCAAAAACCTGTCCTTCAACAAAGTGCAGAGATGTTTCTTGCAATACTAAGTCCACCACCTCTGTATGCTTATCAGCTACAGAATTTTTGTTTACTTGCTAGGTGCAAGAACACTTTGAACATTGTACTTGATAATTTTCATTCACCCTTGGCCAGGTAATACCCCACTCACATAACCAACCCAACAACACTATGTGCAGTCTCCCACATTTGACAAACACTGTCAAACAGTCTTTGTCAACCAAATTGTGTTAATATTATTACCAAATAAAAATAGCTCCTCAGTGACATGCCATGCCTCAGCAGATATGACAGCATATGAAAGAGGAAATGGAATTAAGCTTTATATAGTGACCACATTCAGCTCAAGAAGCACCTTCCATTGCTTATTTCAGTCAGGCCAAGAAAGGACCCTCAGAGAGCAGAACTGAAATTCCATCTGTTAGGAAAACAGACAAGGAAGCCCACTTGCCAACATACATACATACACTGTTATACACTATTGTAATTTCTACCTGGTGTGAAGGAACGGCCTAATTGGGTTCTTAATCTCTTGCACTACCAATTAGTTTCCACAAAACAGGCCATCTCATAGGCTCATATGGCCAGTTATCAAGCTTATGAACTACTGGCCTTCAAGAAGAGTGAATCTGTAACTCCATGTTGATTATGTGATATGTGTATAGATTTATATATAGAGAGATAGGTATGTAATAGGCTAATGCCCTGGAGCCTTTACAAGCGTAGCCATAATATTACCCTGGCATCCTGCCACCTGACCTTAGTTCCCAGTGCTTCTGTTGAGTAGAGCCACTGGAGTGATCCCCTGGTGTGAATTTTCTATTTCCCATCCACTCATCAAGATTTCTCTTGAATAGGGCCAGTGAGGGGCTCTGTTTGACATGTATGGGAAGCCTATTGCAGATAGGTGAATAAAGATCATTTTTTGTAGGACTTTAATAAATGACTTTTCTATTTGCAAGGGAAGGCATCCTGAAAGACAACTTATTTCATCCATTTGCTTAACCAGTGTTTTGCTTATTAAATTGCTAATGACTTTACATTTAATATTTTAATTTTTCAGTTAGCCACCTTTGTGATGCACAAGGATAAATCATTGACAGCGACCTAGGGAAATGGAGTTCAGGTACTGGCTACAGTATCTGTTGGTGTTGGCAGGTGGAGGGTGAGGAATGACAACACCAGCCTGCATTCTGTTCTGTTAGAAAGAGGGAGGGACCAAGGGAACCATGTGGTAGGGCAGTCTTTGTGATTGTATTGCGTTACTAGCCATGATGGTTTATGTGAGGGCTGAAGGATGTCCTGTTAATAGACTATGGATGAGTTCCTTCCTCCTAACATCTCATGGCAAATCCAGGCTTCAGATGAATGTTCTCATTCAAAAGTAGGACCACACTACATGATAACTTAAACAAGTAAAAAAGCTATCCTGGTTGGCACAATGGCTACCTTCTCTGGTCTCCACAACTGGTTTCTCCATTAGCAGAATAACAACTGCAAAGGGTGGGATAAAGTTCATATGGAACCTCAGGTAAATGATGCCATGTGACAAGAGTGGATTACAACCCTGAAAAGAGAAGTCATGACAGAAATGCAAGGCAGTGCAATTAAAATAATAATTTGATAAGCATTAAGAATCATCAACCCATCATCAAGTGGTGCTGCTAATCATAAGATAAGCTTTCCTCTTTTCAAACCCATACAGTTAAATATCTGATAGAAAGAAGAAGGTGAGATTCTCAAAACTTTGAAAAAGCAGAGCGGAGTGTCTTTGGTATTCTGCTCTTGCTATTCCAAAGTGACAACCAGCCCCCGAGATGACATCATCCAGAGAGCAAGGTTCACACAGTGATAAGGTACTGAATTGGCTGTTAGTCCTATTACCTCATGATCAAGTAATGAAATTATGTAGCATGCTATGCTAATGAGTCTTATTACTTGTTGTTAGCATAGTAAAACATACTCCAGGACTCATCAAGACTTCCATATCTGTCCAAAGGTGTCCTACTTCAAAGCACCACCTGTAAGACAAATATGCTACTCCATAGCACCACCTGTAAAACACTTGGTATTGCAGGCATGGAGGTTGCCCTGCAGTACCTGATGTACCATATAGGTTAAGCTGAATTACCCTGAGGCCATCCTACACAGTAGTGTCATTTGTAGGGTGGACAAGAGAATTCAGACATGACAGTCCATGTAGCCATCATGAATACACTCTACCCATCAAAGGCAGAGGACAGACATTTATGGCCCCAATCTCACCAGGGAAGTCTGTCTACTTTTTACATAGACATCTATGCAAGCCATAGTCTCTGATGCATGGAGATGGCTTGTACACCGCCCAGGCACACATGCACTCAATCACAGGCCTTCTCCCAGGACTCCCATATTGTTCAGTACAGCTCCACCTCTATACAGAACTTCACACTGTTAGCAATCTGGCTTCACAGCAGGTACTGCCTGCAATACCTAGTGCCACATGTAGGTGAAGGAACTGCTTTTTTCTTCTCTGCCCATTAAATTAATTGGGTTACTCTAGTGGTTCAGCCGTGTACTTTGGACACCTTTCCCAATGTATAACTGCAGTGTGTTAGTAAAGAAAGGGTTACTTTCCTTTTTGGAATCAGGTGTAGGGTTCCAGCAGTCCCCATTAGCATATGGTGTACAGGGACTGGAAGAGCCTATATTTGGACTCTGCCATTGTGTAACTGCCTGGCGCTGTATGTTACTCCATGCCTGGTCTTTTTAGAATCTAGCTCTTTTGTCATTTTTGATAAAGTGCATTCTGAGTCTTTCAAGGATTCACACATAACAGTGGTCAGGGTGATACAGCTGCAATTGTCTCAGTCTGATATGCTTTGCCTCTTTGAAACAATAACAACCTGGCCACTTGCCTATGCTGTATGGATGGAATTTCTTTCAGGTATTAGTTTGGTAGCAAGTATGATGATTTGTTTGTATTTTGCAATGTGAAGTTTATGATTTATTGTAGATCACATTTGCTTTGAAATTATCACAGATGTACAGTAGTTTTCCGTAACTGTATAAAGTTTTTTTTTTCCATATGGAAAGTGAAGTGCTACTGGGCATCGTTGTTGCTAAAATTTGCATTTTTAATTGGGGAACATTACTAGTGATGAGTGTTTGATGGTTGCTTTGCTTTGTTATATGCTTGTCATGTTAGGTTTCCATGCACTTTGTTAGTAGTTTTGTGATCTGGTGTTTTACAGTTGTTGGTTAGGTTAAGTATAATGTTGATATCTCTGTGTGATGTTCATCATGTGACACTGCTGCAGTCATTACACTTGGGTTATCCTGCCATCAGGCGGTCCCGCAGTCGGCCTGAGTTCCAAAGTCTTGGTCCGGCATCGGTTGCTGTCGCCTTTTCCCTGACGTCACTGCGACAGGGGTATAAAAGATGCAGCTGACGCCATTTTCTTCAGTCTTTCTTGCCGCGCGGTGCCCAAAGCAGAAGCAGTTTGCCAGTGCCGGTCGGCTGACTCCTGAGATTTTCATTCCGAATCCAGAACCGAAGTCTTCTAAAAAGCTAAGTATCCTATTGGGGAAACTTTTTCTTGCCTCAGACCGATGTCGGTAAAAGTTAATAATTGTATTTCTTGTGGGAAGCAAATACCTCATAAGGATTTCCACTCCTACTGTATCCCATGCCTAGGCCCAGACCACGACGTCACTGGTTGTCGGTTTTGTGCTAGGTTTAACACGCTCACTATTAAATGTCGGTTTGATTTTGCCCGACTTTATTTTGGCAGAAAATTTAACTACACCATGCCGTCGGAACTTCCGATGACCGGAATCCATAAAAAACGCAAAGACAAGGACAGGCATCCGAGGCCCAAGACTGACGACAAGGCCTCTTCTAGGCCAGTCGCCAGTTCTCCGGTTTTCAGTGAGGCGCCTACGCAGCCCCTGACAACCGCATCTACGGAACCACAGACCACCTCCGACTCCCACGTGGAGCCGACTGGGCCTTCGGACGCTCTTGTTATTCAGATTACCGAACTTAATCCTACAGAGGGAACCGAAGTAGCTGAACACTCCACAGCTTCAGAGGATGTTTTCAGACCTACCCAAATAACTATTAAACCCTCTACTAAATCTAAGCCTCCCTTAAAAGCGAAGAAACAGACACAGCAATCTCCAGGCCAGGTTTCCATGCCAAAGAAACAAATGCTAAAAATGGCCGAAGACCTTATCACTCTGATCAGAGGGTCCCAACCCCCCCCCCCCCCCCCAGATAAAAGGCCCAGACAAGATGCTGACTTTGAATCTTCAGACCAGGTATCCATTTCCATTTCCTCCAACTCATCCTCAGACCTAGCGTATTCCTTACCCCCTTATGAGGATTTGGATGCAAGGAATCAATCCCATCAGCCTCTCCGCCTGAGGACTACTCCTTTGGGGAGACCTTACATTCCATGAGGGAGCATTTCCACTGGGAAGGCCAGGATTATTCAGAATCCAAGAAAAGGCTTAGGGATTTCCTCTTATTGCCTCAACACAAACCCCTTGCATTCCACCTGTGTTAGATATTGTGGATGATGTATATAGTGAATCCAGCTTAAACCCTGACTCTTTACCACCAGCCCCAGTTAAGCCGGATAGATATTACAAAGTCCCTGACTCACAGAAAATTTCTATACAAAAGCCCTGTTGCAGACCCTGAAACTATTTCTCAGGGACCCAAAGGGATTAAGGCCTCATCTGCTAAAAACCCAGTCCCCTCTGACAGAGATGCCAGGGCATTAGACAGATGGGGCAAGAAAGTTTATACATCTGTAACCTTTTAGCCATGAGAGCCTTGAATTGCCAGTTTCACATGCTAAAATATCAGCAATTTTTAATGTCTCAGTTGAAACAAAAGATGCTTCCAGGTACAGATTCTCCTAATTTGAAAGAAATGCAGGATTTATTGCATGCAGCTGAACAAGTGGGAAAACATACTTTGCAATGTGGTTTTGATTCCTTAGTGGCCTCCTGTAGAGCAGCAGTTACGGGCTCTGTTATAAGAAGGCATGCTTGGTTAAAAGAACATACGCTACCAGATCATGTTAAAGCTAAATTACTTGATGCACCTTTGCAACGGGATGTGTTGTTTGGAGTTAAAGCAAAGGAGGAACTAAAAAACATGGAGGATAAGGCAAAATCTATGCAAACGGTCAAAGATTTTTTACAGGTTCAACCTCCACGTTTTAGCAGGAATTGGCCAACAAAAAATTGGTCCTTTCCAGTCACAGACAGACATCAAAGGGGCAGATATAGACGTCCAAGAGGTAGAGGTCAGACACAAGGCCCTTACAGACCTAGGCAATGGGGTACTCCGGGCCAGAAAGAAGGAGAAGACAGGCCTCAACCATATAAAAAACAGTCTCAATGACTTCCCACTGTGGCTGCCAAACAGTTCTCTCTTGGCAGCTCCCTTTGGAGGAAAACTGGCTCTTTTCTTTCACAATTGGCGTTGCTTCACAAAGACAAATGGGTTCTCAACATCATATCACAAGGTTACAGGTTTCACTTCCACACGCTTCCAAGGCTAAAAAGAATGCCAAATCTGCCACCAAGTCAATGGGCAGAGGCTCAAAAACAAATTACAGCACTCATGGATATGAGAGCTATTCAAAACCACCACAAGAGCAAGGCCAAGGATTGTACTCAAGACTTTTTCTGGTTCCCAGAAAAGACAAAGCATGGAGACCCATTCTGGACCTTTCTTCTCTGAACACTTACCTGGATGTTCAGAAATTCAAAATGTTGACACTACAGCAGCTTCTTCACATGCTGGGCAAGAAAGCTTGACTCGTGACTTTGGACCTCAAAGAGGCATACCTGCATGTCCCTATCAGACAAAACTGCAGAAGATACCTCAGATTTCTAGCAGGTTCAATGCACTATCAATTCTCTGCACTGCCTTTTGGCTTATCTACTGCGCCCAGAGTCTTCACAAAGTGCCTGGCACCAGTAATTGCATTTTGCAGGCAAAAAGGAATTCAAATTTACCCATACCTGGACAACTGCCTAATCCAGGCAAAGAGCAAAGACATTCTTCTAAAGCGTCTGGCATACGTAAAAAAAGTTATTAAGTTGCCTGGGGTACACAGTAAACGAAAATAAATCAAAACTAGTGCCCTCACAACAGATAATATTCCTGGGTGCCAGCTTAAACACAACGGCCCAGATAGCTTATCTCACGCCAAACAAGCAAGGACAACTGACTCAATATTTTCATTTAATGGCAACAAAGACCCAACTCCCTGCAAGAAAAATTCTGCAGGCCTTGGGCTACATGGCATCTTGCATACTACCAATTCCATATGCCAGATTGCATATGAGGAAACTACAATGGTACCTAAAGAGTGTATGGTCTCAACACTGTCAAGATCTGGAAACAGTTATACCACTAATTCCTTGCCTTCAACAGGTGTTTCAATGGTGGGCCCAAGCTTGTCACCTCAACAAGGGACAGCCTTTTACTCAACCCACATCCAGGTAAACACTGACAACAGATACATCGGATTATGCTTGCGGAGCACACATGACAGGAAAATGTATTCAGGGCGAGTGGCCCACAGAACAACGACATCTCCACATCAATCAAAAAGAGATGCTAGCTGTACAAAATGCAATTATAGCTTTCAAGGACCTGCTACATCCAGGACAACTACTATTGAAGACAGACAACACCACAGTTATGTGGTACATAAACAAGCAAGGGGGAACACACTCCTACCCCCTCTGCAGACAAACCGTGACCTTGTGGAACACAGCTTTAAACTACCAAGTTCATCTGCAGGCACAATTCCTGCCAGGAGAGAAAAACACACTGGCAGACGACCTAAGCAGAAACATCATGGATCCTCACGAATGGAAATTAAGTCCAAATATTTTCAGAATGATAGCACAAAAATGGGGGAACCCAGACATAGATCTGTTTGCATCCCCAACGAACTGCCAATTACAGAAATTCTGCACAAGGAGCTACCATCCACAAGCATGGAAAGTGGATGCCCTCTCATTCAGCTGGAAAAAACTACAAGTATACGCTTTCCCTCCTTTACCTCTCCTTCCAAAGGTACTCATAAAAGCCAGGCAGAAAGAGCCAAGGATGATCCTGATTGCACCAGACTTACCACGCCAGCACTGGTATCCAATCTTAAAGAACTTAGCACAAGAACCACCCTGGATTTTGCTACAAATCCCACAGCTGTTAACACAATCCAACAGTCAGATACTTCACAGCCAGCTAAAGACCTTAAATCTAGCTGCATGGAAAATTCCTTAACCAAGCAAGCATTGCCTCTCTCCAAAGCTGTTATGGATGTCATTATGGAGGCCAGAAGGCCTAGTACCAGGAAAGCCTACTCGGATAAATGGAAGAGATTCTGTGCCTGGAACCAAGCACACCGCCTTGACCCTCTTGTCCCAAACATTCCTCAGATACTGCAATACTTAACTGAAATGCTGGACAAGGGCCTCTCCTTCTCATCCATCAAGATTCATGCCTCAGCCATTTCTGCTCACTACAACACGGATCCACCAATTTTTTCACATCCTTTGCTCAAACAGTACCTCAGATGGGCTAATAACATGAGACCACCCCCAGAGCACCTATATCAACTTGGGACCTCAACTTTGTTTAGGAAAAATTAACTTTGCCTCCTTTTGAGCCAGCTAACACAGCAGAATTAAAATACTTCTCTTGGAAGACTGCTCTGCTACTGGCAATAACTTCAGTAAGAAGAGTTTCAGAATTACAGGCACTAATGGCAGTGGAACCTTTCCTCATCTTCCTACTGGACAGGGTTTCTTAAGAACTAACCCTACGTTTATGCCAAAGGTAATATCAAGTGTGGCTCTAAACCAATCAATTCACTTGCCAACCTTTTATCCAAAACCACAGAACAAAGGGGAGAGATTACTACATTCCTTGGACAGCCACAGACAATTATGCGTCTACTTAGAGAGAACCAAAGCTTTCAGAAAATCTGAGCAATTATTGGTAGCATACGCTGCAGGAGCACAGGGAAAAGCCATTTCAAAGCAGACTATTTCAAAGTGGATTGCCCACTGTATACGTTTTTGCTATACACACCATGGGAAACCTGTACCTAGCAGTATTAGATCTCACTCCACCAGGGCAACAGCCACTTCAACTGCGTACCTCAGGGGAGTGCCTACCAAGGACATCTTAGAAGCAGCAACATGGAGTTCTGTACATACCTTCACCAAACATTACCATTTACCCTTATATTCCAAATCCAGCGCAGGCTTTGCCACTGCTGTCCTGCAGGGCCTTATAGCCACCACTAATGCCTTATAGATCCATCCACCCTACCTCAGCTTTGGGATTCCACCCAAGTATAATGACTGCAGCAGTGTCACATGATGAACATAGTACAGTTTTGTGCCTACCATAAATGTAGATGTTCGAGTGTAGACACTGCTGCAGTCCAGGTTACCCTCCCTCCTTCCCCTCTTAATCGCTGGTACGTACCTAAGCCTTCTAACCTTTACTGCATAAGGGGAGTATTGGATGGAAACTGATAGTTTTTACTATTTTTCATATGTATGTTTTATTAGCAATTTGTATTGCCTTCCTTATTTGAGGGCACCTGACATCTGGGGCAAGAAAAACTGAAGAAAATGGCGTTGGCTGCATCTTTTATACCCCTGTCGCACTGACGTCAGGGAAGAGGTGACAGCAACCGACGCCGGACCAAGACTTTGGAACTCAGGCTGACTGCGGGACCGCCTGACGGCAGGATAACCCATGTGTAATGACTACAGCAGTGTCTACACTTGAACATCTACATTTATGGTAGGTACAAAACTGTACTTTATACGGCACTGTATCACAGCATGTTATTACCACACTAGGTAATTAGGTAGACTATTCACAATGTTTTTCAATGTCCAGCAGCTAACACAGATGGATTAGTAAGGACCAATAATGCTTCACTTAAAGCCCTTTTAGATACAATAAATCATAACTAAACAATCAACTACACAAACTGAAAATCTAATAATACACTACATCATGATTAAAAGTAAAAAAAAACAAAAAAAATACCTTTAACAAGTGATTCAGGGAGACGTGCCCTCCTGGACTACTCAGCAGTTGACCCCCCCACGCACGCGCGCGCACACACACACACACACACACACACACACACACACACACACACACACACACACACACACACACACACACACACACACGCACACACACGCACACACACACAGACACACACACACACTTCCTCGGGTTTTCTCTCTTAACTCTGATGTTGTAAAACTATTTTTTAAAAAGAAAAGTTGGCTTTAAGCATAAACTATGATCTGAAGTAGGCAGACTTCATTCGTCTGCAACCTGTGGGTATCGGATCCGACCTTGGATCCGAGCCGGCAATTCAAAAGCTTAGGCTCCGAGCTCCTAGCTCCTCCCTCTTACCCATAACCCCTTGCCAAGCCCTGACTGACCCCAGATTTCGTTTGCCGCTTTTCAAGTAGCTACGGAATTCCAGAGCTCCTGGCGTTGGTGAAAGATAAGAGATAGTTTTTGACTAAAAAAGTTTTCAAATTCTTTAATTTCTTTCTTGTTTCAGATAGTTTAGTGTGTGTTTAGGCTTTCCTCTCTCTTTTTGTTTAATTTTATCGGGTTTTGCATAGTGTTTGTGTGTGTTGTGTGTTAGGCCTTAGGGTTACTATGTCGGAAGCCCATAAGGCTGTGTTTTCAAAATGTACCGAGTGTGGCCATAAGCTATCCCCAGCAGATGGCCACACTCGGTGCGGTCATCTTGGGGTTGAACACCTGTCATCTGGTTGTACCATTTGTGCAGGGTTCAACCCGGCTTTGAGGAACGGAGGTCGGTTGGTGCTGGCGGGTCTTTTACCCCAGATACCGCCGCCTCTGCCCTCCACTCAGCAACCTGTTGCTGTGAGTGCTCCCTCCGGCTGGGACTCAACCTCCCTCAAAGTTGCGGAGGGAAGGATTCTTCTAAGGAAAGACAGAAGGAGAGGCACAGGGAGAAGCACCACAAGAGGAGGCCGAAACTTCCAGTTCGCTCCTCCGTCTAAGCGGGCCTCCCTGTGCCTTCTAGCTTTCCTCCTCCTCGGCTCCACTCCCTCGGTTCTCTCCTGGACCCGAGGAGGAGGCTAGCCTTCCAGGAGGTCACCGAGGCGGCTCTCTAGGTCGCTTGGTGGCCTCCTCTAGATCAACCTTTTCTATGAGTGAAGCTGATATGGACCGGATGATGAGGAAATTCATCCAGGCCCAAATGCAAATGGAAGTGCTCCTAGCCCCCCCCCATCCGGGAGGCTTGACCTTTTTCGCCCCCTTAGCTCCTTCTCCGACCCATACCACGGGTTCGAGCTATCGGCGCCGTGCAGATTTGGATCCGGGGTGGGTCGGATCCGATAGGTCGGCGCACCTCGGATCCGTCCCATCCCAGAGTGCTTGGTGCCGGACCCGACCTCTGAGCCGAGGGCCGAGCCTCGGATCCGAGGGAGCTGGTGTCTTCGGCTCCGTCCAGGTCGGAGCACACTGGTCTCGGATCCGACGGTTTCGCTCCGACTCCGATCCGTCGTCGGATCCGGTGGGGTCGGCTCTTGGGGCTTAGAGAAGCTGGCTCCCCCTCGGCTTTCAACGTTATGGAAAGGGCACTGTCGAGGACATCCGGACCCCTGGTCCCTGCCACGGCTCCATCCCGCACTCCATTGCAGTTGGGCCAGGCCCCCACCAGCCGGTCCCAGGGACAGCCCGCCTCGATGTCCCAAGTGGTTCCCTTGGAACATCCATCTGCTGAAGAGTACTCCTCGGACAGCCCCCCCGATGAAGTACCTCGGAAGCGTAAGTGCAAGAGGAGGCACATGGACTCCCCTGAGTCCGTCACTGAAGACACGGACTTGGATGAAGGGAAGGCTCCCCTAGGTCACCCCTGAGGACGTCTCATTTGGAGACATCATGGAGATGTTAAGGATCAGGGGGTGGTCTGCCCCAAGGCTTCTTCGACGAGTCTGTGTTCTTGGAGGCATTCGAGGCAGGCCCTTCTACCTCTTGGGTGTCCCCTCCTGCTGACCCCCTGGTGGATCTTATATCCATCAGGACGTGGAAGGATCCGGACACCATTGAGCCTATCCCTAAGCGCCCGGACCGCATTCTTTCTCCTCCATCAGACCGCACCCACTGGAGTAAGGGTCCCCCAGTAGATGCCATGATGATGGCTGCAGCCACGAAGAGGGAATTGGCCCAGGAGAGTCCCTCCGTCCATCCTCCGGGCAAGGAGTCCCGTTCGATGGATCGCATTGGGAAGCGAGTTTTTAGTTCAGCGACCTTCTCCTTGAGAGCGCTGAACTACATGGCACATGTCATTAGGATGCAGCGGGATCTGATTAAAGAATACGCTGCATCTCCCCCGGAGTCCATTTCGAGTGAGGATAAACAGGTTTACTCCACCCGGATGGCCACTCTCAGATCAGTATCCAATACATCTATGCGGCTGCTGTCTCATGCTACTGAGGGAGCCGCTAGAGCTAGCGGAGCAGGCCTAGTCATGAGGCGACAGGCCTGGCTCCGCCATTGTGATTTTGCAGAGCCCTTCAAGGCGACCTTCGCGAATGCCCCTTTCGATGGTTCTGCCTTGTTTGGCAAGACTGTTCGCGAGACATTAGTCCAGAGCGAAAGGACGGAAGACGCTGTCTGCCGTCGAGTCCACTTCTCAGCTCCCCAGAGGTCCTTCTCTAAGAACCAAAAGGGACAGAAGAAGATGTGGTTCCGAAGTCGCAGCAGTCCCAACCTGCTCGGATAACCAGTCCTTCCGTGGCAGAGGAGGACGGGAGGTCGTCGTGCCAGAGGCAGGGGCTCCTGGCAACTTTGGGTCCAGAGAACCCTTCTCTGAGAGACCCACGCAGCAGCCCTGAAGGGTTGCCCGGCTGTCCGTCTCTGGAGGCAGTCGGGGGATTTCGATGCACCTGACTTCTTGGGAGTCCATAACAACAGACAGTTGGGTGCTTGAGTTATATCCAGAGGATATTCAATACCCTATTCAAGATTCCCAAATCTCGCAGCCTCCCAGATGTTCCACCCGACCAAAGGGAGGCGGCAGCTATCGAAATCGAGCAGCTGCTAGGAAAAAGAGCCATCCAGCGCATCCCCCCAGATCAAACCGGATTAGGGTTTTACTCCAGGTTCTTTTTGGTGCCAAAGAAGACGGGGGACTTAAGACCAATCTTAGACCTTTCCCAGTTGAACCTGTCAGTAACCAAGCAAAAGTTCCGGATGGTCACCCTGCAATCTATACTCCCCCTCTTGAGGGAGAACGACTGGATGTGTTCCATAGACCTCAAGGATGCGTACTACCACATTCGGATGGACAGACGATCCAGGAGGTTTCTTCGCTTCCGGCTGGGAGTCAGTCATTATCAGTTCAGGGTCCTCCCCTTTGGTCTCACCTCAGCCCCCAGGGTGTTTATCAAGGTGCTAGCGGTGGTAGCGGCCCACCTGAGGCTCCAGGGATTACAGGTCTTTCCATACCTGGACGACTGGCTCCTGACGGCATCATCAAGGCATCTTCTGTGCTCAGCCAGGGATTACTTTCTTCAACTAGCACCAAGGCTGGGCATCACGATCAACTGGGAGAAATCTTTTCTGAATCCCACTCAAATTATAGATTTCATAGGAGGAAGACTAGACACCAGATCAATCTCCCTCAAACGCCAAATGCGACAATTTCTTCGCTCTGCTTCCCCCACCAGGGGAGTTCCCGAGGGATGCTCTGGTGCATGCTTGGCCTCCCGGTCTCCTTTATGCCTACCCTCCACTTCCTCTGATGCAGAGGCTTCTGCAGAAAGCCAACAGTTTGGGGAGCAGAATGATTCTCATTGCCCCATTCTGGCCTCGACAACCTTGGTTCCCCTTTGTATGGTCTCACAAAATCAATCCACCATGGATTCTGGATCCAATTACGGATCTCATCTCTGACCCTCTGGGAATGTCAGTGCCCAATCTGCGGACGCTGAAGTTGACAGCTTGGCTGCTCCAGTTCCAACCTTAATTAGGACTCCCGGTATCTCTTCACCGGTCAAGGCCATTCTAGTGGCTGCTCATAAACCTTCCACCAGACAGGTTTATCGGAGTAAATGGAAGAGATTCTCTATATGGGCAGGACAGAGAACTTTGGATCCTTTCTCAGCTCCTATGTCAGCGGTGCTGGATTTTCTAACAGACCTCTTTCATCAAGGGGCTAGTTCTTCCACGATTAAGGTACAATTGGCGGCTATCTCGCATTATCACATTGGTCATGACACAGCTCCCCTTATGACAGCGAAATTATGCAAAACTTTTCTCAAAGGAGTTTTTTTGTTAAGACCTCCAGTCAAGGAGGTTGTACCGCCTTGGGACTTGTCTTTAGTCCTGCAGGCCCTTACTGCTCCTCCCTTCGAGCCTGCAGCTTCTTCTGATTTAAAATACCTTTCCTGGAAGACTGCCTTTCTGGTAGCTATCACTTCAGCCAGAAGGGTGTCTGAGCTTCAGGCTCTGTGTGTCAAACCGCCTTATCTTTCTTTCTACCCTGATAGGGTGTGCCTCAGGACCAATCCATCTTTTCTTCCGAAGGTCTCTTCTGAATCAATATTAACCAGTCAATCAATTTGCGGTGTTTTTCCCAAGTACTCAAACAAAGGAGAATACAAATTGCATTCCTTGGATGTTCATAGACAATTACGTTTTATATTAACAGAACAGCTGGCCACAGGAAATCAGATCAGCTGTTCGTCTCCTTTGCTAAATTTGCTCTGGGTAAAGCAGTATCTAAAGTCACTCTATCTAAATGGATTGCTAATTGTATTCTGCAGGCATATGACACTTCAGGCAGACCTGCTCCTCAGAGGGTTACGGCTCATTCTACTAGGGCAGTTTCTCGTCAGCCGCCTTTAAGTCCCGTGTTTCATTGGATGATATCTGCGGCAGCTACTTGGGCCTCGCCTCATACTTTTATTTCTCATTACAAGGTGGATGTTGTTTCTAGAGGAAGAGCATCCTTTGGCTCAGCGGTGCTCGAACATCCTTCCATGATGGCGCCCAAGATTCAGGTAGCTAGGGACTCTGTCCCACAGGTTGCAGACAGATGAAGTCGCCTACTTCAGATTTAGAAGTTATGTACTCACCATAACGTTCCATCTGAGTAGGTGACTTCATTCGATGTAACTCATCCCTCCATCCCCCTGACCTTTATAGAGCGAGTATTTATGCTGTTTTAGTGTACTGTTGTCAGTATTTTGAGGCAAACTCAATCTGAGGTCAGTCAGGGCTTGGCAAGGGGTTATGGGTAAGAGGGAGGAGCTAGGAGCTCGGAGCCTAAGCTTTTGAATTGCCGGCTCGGATCCGAGGTCGGATCCGATACCCACAGGTTGCATCCGAATGAAGTCACCTACTCAGATGGAACGTTATGGTGAGTACATAACTTCTAATTTCTTCATACCTCCCAATCTCTTAGAACTAAAAATCTGGACAAAGCCTAAAATAATCGATGGACAAAGGCCTGAAAAATAGAGACAGATTTTAAATATTGCTTTTATAAACTTAGAAAGTTTCTAGAAAAACAGGATTTGTGTAAAGGATATGAGGTGTGAAACTCAAATGTATGTCATTATTTAGTGACTTCAATTCCCAGTGATTTGTTGGAAAAACACAAATTTTATGAGGAACAGACCAAAAATACCAGGCAAAAATCTGGACATTGTGCAAAATCTAGAAAGTTGAGAGATGTCCCTTCCTTCTTTACTCCAACCTGAAGTTTTTCACAGAAAATGTTAAACTTCACCTATACTGCATGTGGCAAAGCTAAGAATTAATAAAATCCCTTATCAGCAGTTTTTTTGCCAAACAGCTGAGTCTCAACAAAGTAAGACTTAATGAATTATTGGGTAACTGATCATAGGTTCATAGGTTCATAGGTTCATACTAGGCTATCTGCCCGAGGGCATTTATAAGCCTAGCCCATAGCTTTGTGGCTTACGCCACCCCTTTAGTATGGGGAACTATACCCATTATTTTGCTGTGCCTCTGTTGAGCAGTGACACTGAGGTAATCCCTGGGGTATATCTGCGATCTCCCATCCATTGGTCAAGATTTCTCTTGAACAAGGCCAGCGAGGTGCTCTGCCTCACATATACCGGGATTTTATTCCACAGCATAGGGAGTCTTTGGGTGATGAATCTATCCCTCCAGCACGTCCTATTAATAGCCGTGTCGAGGTTTAAGTCTCCCGCCCTTGTGGCTCTGACGGATCTAGATTTTTTGAGGTGAAGCATATTCATCAAATCTGGGTTTGACATGGCCTTGTATGTTAGGCAAAGGTCACCTCTGAGCAAGCGGTAAGCGACTGAATAGATTGTAATAGATCAGTAACTAAAAAGACCGTCAATGCAAACTGCTACTGTTAAGTTCTGAAAGACTAATGTGCTAGCATAAATTGTTTGATGTCACTGCTTTATAATACAGTTAAAGTCAAAGTGCTGGGCAATGTAGCAGACAGTTTCCAAATAGAGTACAGTCGATTATCCAAATGTCAAATGTCAATTATCAGAACCAGCCTTCCAAAGTTTTTGGGTAGGAAAAATCATAAAGTCTGAATATATAAACATTGTACGTATTTGCTTGAGCATGTTTTTTTGAGCTTGTAGCCAGCTCATCTGTGAAAAATATTCTTTATTGTCCACTGAAATCACTGAATGGTTGAAGTGTGTCCCTGCATGCAGAAAAAAGCAAGATTTTAGAAGGTTTTTATCCGATTCAGTTATATGTTTGATTATCCGAACAATTTGATTATCCGAACTACCCTATGTCCCAATTAGTTCGGATAATCGACTCTCTACTGTAAATACTTTTCAATGTTCCCTATATTTTCAAGCCTCCCCTAACCAAG